>NC_142685.1:62112500-62270000 GCF_056320005.1 Nelumbo lutea
GATTCCACTCTTTATAGCGAGAAAATGTCCAAATAGATTCTCTTTAGATCTGAGGATGAGGTCCTCGTGTTGCACACCTTGATCTGGTATCCTGCAAAACATCTTTCACCTGATCCAGACACCCCATTTACCGCACTTGATATACTGGAGAGCAGCATCCATGCTAATCATGCCTCAGTTAGTTTTAAACGAGGGACCACATTCATGGATTGGAGTTCCTGAAAATATGAAAAATTACACGTGCTTTCAGTAGTGAGTGGTATACAAACACCTCTTAGCAAAGGTCAAGGGCAAAATGATTCATTCAGCTTTCTCAAGGAGTGAGATTGAAGGGCTATCACCTCTATTTCTACTTCAGCAAGATTAGTCTAATTAACTAATCATGTAACATTCACTCAAGTATAACAAAAAAAGAAAAAAAAATCCATTCCCCAAAGAAAAGGAGAAAAACATTGAATCAGGACCAAAAATTCAACTCAGTCCTAGGTATGCAGTGGACCTAAAATAATTGTAGGCTTGAGAAAAAAAATACTCAAATGATGATGATCACACTACTTGGTAAGATAAATTGCGAAGGAAAGAAATAAATCTGTGGGGAATTTAAGTCATTTGCATTAAAACATCTAAAATGCATGAAAGACAAACAAGGAAAAATATTGCAGAGCAGACATGATATTCCCTATGAAGTAGCTACATTTTCCTTCATTAGAAGCATAAATGAAAAACTCCCAGGAATTTAGATAAGTTAGACTCTTATACCTGAACCATGTGTTTGGGAAAAGAACACAAATGACTCCATTTTGCTTAGATATACTTAAGGGTCCAGATACTCATGATGATTTGAAGATACTCACAAGCTTAAAACTGTATCCAGGGCTTCTGACAGAACACGGAAGTGACCTCTGAAGGCACCACTGCTGTGACAACAATCAAGGAAGGAACAGATACTGAACACACAGAATAACAATTGCCACAATCTCTTGTGAAGATTGCCTGGATGCACTGTTTTAATGAGAATCATCAAAGGCAGAATGAAGAAATGCCTAGAGCCACTCCTGCCTTGGTACTCATCAAGGGAATAACCATAGTTTTAAAACCATCGTTGACCTGAGTAGTCGAACTGCTCAACCTGGTACCGTTTTCCACCTAACATGGATTTTCCCAAAAAGACTACAGACTTGGTCAGCAAACTGCTGATAATTTTTTAAAACCAGGTAACGTTTCATAATTTAATAGTAAAAAATTGAGATATTTTTTTAAAAACTAAAATAACAAAAAAAAAAAAACAGAAACAAGAGAACGCTCGAGGGTTGGTTGGTCTCACTCAGTCACTATCTCTTCTTCTAATCTAAAGGCTAAGATCTTAAATACATGTCAGAAATGACTCAATCATTTGAACTGTTTGACCAGCATCATCGAACCACTGACCCAGAAACCGGTGGCCAAAGCAGTTCCGTTTCCAGGTCAGTTTTTAAAACCTTGGGCACAATGAGGGACAATGAGGGAAAGCCAAGAGGCACCCTTGCCTTGAGAGTCTTTTTCACTGTTTAAATCACAAAATATGGCGAAAGTGAAAATTTATAATAGGATACACCTGGATGTATCTTAGCTTTTCGTTAAGATAAGTAATAGGTTTAATTATTAGCCCATGCAATCCAATTACCTAAGGCCTGCTTAAGACCATTACGTGGATTGAGACTGTGCCTGCCTCTTTCTCTTATTAAATGGGAGGGCAGAATACCTATCTTGGGATTCTCTAACAAGAGAACAGAAAAAAAAACTAACATTTTATGATACCTACAGGTAGGCAAGTAAAAAGTTTCTATGCAAATATCCTCTTTGAATATGTCTTCTCTCTTATATTACAATCTTGCAATCTTGTTATGGTATTCTTCTTCTCTCTTTCACTTAGTTTCTAAATTTCATCTGTGAAAGAAGAAATTGTGGATCTAGAGGGAAAGAAACCATCTACAATCGAGTGCCTTTATTTGGCTGATTATGGTGGGTTACTTTTACAAAAATATATAGGGAGCAAGCCATCCACAGCCTTGTTCAACTTAGATGAATATAGCAATTGGCACCCTACAAATGCATATCTCAAGACTGAAGGAAAAAAGAGAAAAACTTTGATTGTTTAATCCAAAACTATGGTTCCCTTCTAAATGCAATATCCAGAAGAGTGTTGCCGTTGATAGTCAGATTGTTTAATCTGGCTGACTATGGTTTACTATGAAGAAAAGAAACAAGAAAGAAAATTGTATCTAGGAAGTTTTTATCCCAATCATTATATTTGTAAAAAAAAAAAAAAAGATTTCTTGGATATGGTTTGTACTGATTTCCAAAAGAGTTGGATATGGAAGAAATGTAAATGGAATTCTAATTTAAAGAATTCCTTAATTGCTTTGGTTTATTTTGTCCATTATTTATCCAAATAAGAATCAAAAGGTTTTCTTTGCCCTTTGCAATGATGTAATTAATAGGACCATATATATGATACCCAGAATGGGCCTTATCCAAAATAATAAACAAATATTTAATTGAGTTATTGAGTGAATTATGTTATATGAGAATTTCTTCATTATTGATCATACACTTCGAATTTATTGTGCCAAAGTTCATGTGAAAGGTCTTATCTCCTAAACATGCATCTTCATCTATAAGATTATATACTGATGATAAACAACTGAAACATTTACATGATGACAGGTAAGCATTAATACAACAACGACAATAATGTATCAAAAAACTGAACAATGATATTAATTCAACTTTCTCAAAAAGCAAGTAAGAAAACTGTGCCTCTAACAAGACCTTTCTCTATTATATTCATATAAGACAAGTAGTTAACATAACAGGGAATTATCAGAATGTGAATGTTGCCTATTCCTTTATACTGTCATGCATGAATACATGAAATGTGTATGTAATAACCTCACTCACACAAATCTAGTTCCTCTACTACATGCATGGGCTTTGAAGTCTGCAACGAAAAGGGTTTCCTTCCAAGGGATGGTGCACATAAAAATGCCAAACCATCCATCTAACCCCGTTGACTGTCCTTGCTCATATAAGGGGAGTATGAAAACAATGTACATATATGCAAATATACATTTAGGCAGAGTGAATTAATGAACTGAAAATTACCTGAAATAAGAGCTTGCATGCATATGGCAACTTCATTTTAGATATATGATCTCCACTTTTGCATGTGGAACAGATACCTGTTTTCAGCTTATGGTTGTAATATCCTAACAAACCACAAACCCTGCAGACCTGTCCCCCAATCCCCCCCCCCCCCCCCCAAAAAAAAAAAAAGACAAAAAAGAAGGTTCAGTAAGATGACCATATAACAAACTTGTAGTTTCTAGAGAATAAAGAAGTTATTGCAAAAGAGGCATGGGGTAGTTTTCTATCACCTCTCTTTGATGGTTAATGAGAGGGGTATGTATCGTGATATTATCTTTCCAATTTTCCCTTTTAGTTGTCCATGTTCGTGTCATTAGTTTTCTCAGTAGAGGTTCATTGGTTTTGGGGTCAATTTGTTCTCAGAGTTGTGGTTTTGTAGAAGGATCTCCTTGTATTTTTTAGTGGCATCTCCCCATAGTTGTGGGGATTTCCTTTTATCATGATACTTGTTGCAGGTGGTGCACTATGACCTGGTTACCATGGAGTGGCTGTCTAAGGCTTGACTGATACTTTTGTTCCCTTTACCTCTCCTTAGTGCCTTTGTCTTTTGTCTATTCTCCCCTTGATCATTAATGGAACTTGTTTTCTATTCAGAAACAACAGAGAACAGAGAGGAGAGCAGAAAAGAGGAAGAGAGAAGAGGGGGTTTGCGAGCCAAAGTTGTAGAGAAACAGTTTAGTAATTATTTCTTTATTTAATCTGTTTGGGCCTTGCCATGGGCATGTTAGTTGGGTCTACATTAGTTACTGTTATATTCTGTTAAGTAGTGTCTTAGTCAGCAGGGGTATAGTAGTCTTTGTAATTTATTTTATGATAGAAACCTATAAATATCAAATCTGTGGGGCAAAATAGATTAGAACTGCTCCCTTCTTTTCATTCTTCTTCTCTCTTCTTCTCTTCCTCTCTTCTCTCTTTTGTCTTTCCTTTCTTTCTGTGCTTTCTTGTAGAAACTGAACCGATCACTGAGGGGGAGAGTAGTCAGGGGGGCTGTCAGAAGTGCAAGGAGTTGAGGGTGTTTCACATATGATGAGCAGTCCAGGCCACATCTAGTCACTTCCTGAGGCTCCAGATTCAAGTATTGCATCCTCTGTACCCACCGTTGAACCTCAACCACTCACAGATGATCTTGACCTTCCTATTGCAATACACAAAGGGAAACATCGTTGCACCTCACCAACTACCCATTGCATCTCTCAGTTTCTTTCTTATGACCACCTCTCACCATCATACAAGTCCTTTTTGGTGTCCATTACTACTGTACCCATTCCTAGAATAGTGCATGAAGCCCTGGTAGTACTTGAGTGGAGAGAGGCAATGAAGGTAGAGATGGATGCACTTATCAAACATGATACTTGGGAGCTAGTAGATCAACCAAGAGGGAAGAAACTGGTTGGGTGCTGATGGATATTTATTGTGAAGTACAATGTAGATAGCTCAATTGAAAGATACAAAACCCGACTGGTTGCTAAGGGATGCACACAGACTTATGGTATTGATTATGTAGAAACCTTTGCACCACTTTGCATCAGTTGCCAAAACGAACACAATCAGAGTGTTGTTGTCACTTGCTGCAAACTTTTCATCGCTGTTGTTCTAGATAGATGTTAAGAATGCCTTTTTGAATGGTGATCTCAAGGAAGAAGTATATATGCAGTTGCCCCCGGGTTTCTATGATGAAGATAATGGAAAGAAAGTTTTCTAACTTAAGAAGGCTTTGTATGGTCTAAAACAGTCCCCAAGGGCATGGTTTGATAGGTTTAGACATACCTTGGAAAAATTTGGCTATATACAGGCTCAATCAGATCACACCCTATTTTTTAAGAAAACATGTTCAGCCCTAACTCTCTTGGTTGTATATGTTGATATTGTGGTAACAAGCACTGACAATGATGAGATTGATTCCCTAAAAAAGTTACTTAGTAAGGAGTTTGAAGTGAAAGATCTGGGTGATATGCGATATTTTCTGGGAATTGAAGTGGCTAGATCTAAGCATGGCATGCATCTTCAATTCTCAGAGGAAATATACCCTTGATCTCCTAGAAGAGACTAGAAAATTGGGAGTTAAACCATCAAAAACACCAATTAAGCTGAGCACAAGATAAATGCATAAAGGGGGTGAGCCACTTGAAGATAAAGTCATGTATCAACGACTGGTTGGAAAGTGTAGTTGTTCAAGACTGCTATCAGTCTTGGGCACTAATAAATTTCAGGTTCAAAAAAGGAGAAAGAATAGAGGAAGGAGGAGAAAGAGTAGAGAGAGAGCAGTAGAACACAAGATTTGAAAGGAAAGACAAAATCTCAATATTCTGCCGCCGCCACTTTATTTAATATTTATAGGTTATGCTGATTACATGGAAAGGACAGATCTGCCCTTAGTCGTTACATAACAAATAGAGCAAAATAAGACTGACACAAATAACAACTGAAACAACTAAATGACCAACAACTGACCGTAGGAAGACTAGAACACCTTCCACCCTACAAATATAGTGGGAACGTAGCTGTGGGGCCCACATCAGTGTTCTCTACACTCCCCCTCAAATTGGGAATAAATATTTATCATTCCCAACTTGGATAGATCCGCCTCTAGCTTCTTCCGTGGTACAACTTTGGTGAGGATATCTGCTAGCTGCATGTTAGAGGTGATGTACGGGAGACACACTTCTTGTGATGAGACCCTCTCTTTTTACAAAATGTCGATCAACTTCAATATGTTTAGTTCTGTCATGCTGTACCGGGTTGTGTGCTATATTAATAGCCACTTGATTATCACAATACAACATCAAGGGCTTCTCATACTCAATACCCAACTCCTCGAGTAGTGATCTCAGCCAAAGAATTTCAGCCACTCCGTTAGCCATTGACCTGTATTCAGCTTCAGCACTAGATCGGGAGACAACACTCTGTTTCTTACTCCTCCAAGAGACCAAGTTACCTCCCACAAGAGCATAATATCCAGATGTAGACCTTCTGTCATCAACACTCCCAGCCCAATCGGCATCCGTATAGATTTCCACCTTCATGTCGACATTGTTCTTGAACAGTATACCTCTACTCGGGCATCTCTTCAAGTATGCTAATATTCTTTCTGCTGCTAGAAGGTGCGTGGTTCTAGGAGAATGCATGTACCTACTGACAACACTAACTGCATAACTGATATCTGGCTGAGTGAGGCATAGATAATAGGAGCTTTCCCACTAATCGTTGAAACATAACCTTGTCTTCAAGAGGCTCCCCACTCTCTGCACTAACCTTGTGGTTCTGTTCAATGGGTGTATCCGTAGGTTTGACACCTAGCTTTCTAGTTTCCGCCAACAGATATAGAACATATTTCCTCTGAGAGACAAGGATCCCCTGTTTAGATCTAGCAACCTCAATACCCAAAAAATACCGTAGTGCACCCAGATCTTTCACCTCAAACTCTTGATGAAGGAGCTGTTTGAGGGACTCAATCTCATGGCTGTCATTTCTTGTCACCACAATATCATCAACATATACTGCAAGTAATGTCAGAGAGGACTCCACCCTCTTGATGAACAGCGTATGATCTGACTGGGCCTGTACATAACTGAACTTCCCAAGGGCTAGTCTGAATCTGTCGAACCAAGCTCTAGGTGACTGCTTCAAACCATACAATGCCCTATTGAGCCGGCAGACCTTCTTACCTGCCTCTGTATCATAGAATCCAAGAGGCAACTGCATGTAAACCTCTTCCTGCAAGTCCCCATTCAAAAAGGCATTTTTAACGTCCATTTGGTACAAAGGCCAAGCGTGACTTGCTGCAAGAGATAATAGAACTTGAATAGTGGTCATCTTGGCTACCGGGGCAAATGTCTCCGAGTAATCTATACCATAAGTCCGAGTGAACCCTTTTGCAACTAGCCAAGCTTTGTACTTCTCAATCTAACCATCCGCATTGTGCTTCACGGTAAATACCCATCTGCATCAAACTGGTTTCTTTCCTTTGGGCAAATCAACTAGTTCCCAGGTATTATTTTTCAATAGGGCATCCATTTCAACTTGCATTGCACCTCTCCACTCCGGAACTGATAGGGCTTCTTGCACTGTTCTTGGAATAGGGACATTAGCAACGGAAGTGAAATAGGACCTGTAGGAGGGAGATAGGCGATCATAGGATAAAAACTAGGAAATACAGTGGGCTGTAGATGTGGTACAATGCCGTTTCCCCTTACGGACGGCAATGGGAAGGTCAAGGTCATCTGGAGGAGGTGAAGTGGCAACAGTGGAAGAGGTCTCTGTGGGCCCTGGGACTGTAATACCTGGACTTGGAGCCACATAAGAGATTGGAGCTGGCCTGGACTGCTGATGACCGTAATCAACCTACCTGCATCGCCTATGATAGACCCTCAACTCCTGATCCCTCTAACCACCCTCACTATGGTAGCCCTCATCACCCAATGGAATAGGTAAGGGAACAACCCCAAAAGTATGAACCCTACCCTCACTGCGCTCCCCCTGAAGAAAGTGACCCAAATCCTGACTCGCACTGCTCTCCCCCTAAAGAAAGCGACCCAAATCCCGACTCACACTACTCTCCCCCTGAGGAGAAACCCGAGAATAATAGGGTGTCTCCTCAAAGAAAGTGACATCCATGGAGACAAATCTTTTCCCTGAGACAGGATCATAGCAACAATAACCCTTTTGAGTTTGTGCATAACCAAGAAAAATGCATTTGAAGGCCTTTGGTTCGAACTTGGAGTGATGGGGTCCGAGAAGCTTAACAAAACAGGTACAACCAAATGTTTTAAGGGGAATAGTAAACAACTCCTCATCTGGGTATAGAAGAGAAAAGGGAGATGACATATCAGGAACCCGGGAAGGAACCCGATTAATAAGATATACTGCCGTGAGGATAGCATCACCCCATAAGCGAATAGGGACATTGGAGGTAAACATAATACTTCTAGCCACCTCCAAAATATGCCTATTCTTCCTTTCTGCAACCCCATTCTGCTGAGGTGTATGAGGGCAAGTGCTCTGGTGGATAACCCCATGATTAAGAAGGTAAGATGCCAATGGCTTAGCAAATTATTCCTTTGCATTATCAGATCTAAGAACTCTGATCTTGGCATCAAACTAGGTTAGGATCATTTGGAGAAAGGTTTGGGTCCGGGCGGGAACCTCATCTCGTGAATGCATAAGATAAACCTAAGAAAACCGGGTATGGTCATCAACAAATAACAAAAAAATCTGTACCCACCCATAGAAGGGATGTGATATGGCCCCCAAACATCCGTATGCACAAGATCAAAAGGACGATTACTCCTTTTATTACTCAATGAATAAGAGTTTCTACAATGTTTAGCAAACTCACAGCTTTCACATTGCAACTGGGACAACTCAACAGACTTAAAAACAAATTAGGAAACACTCTTTAAGGACCGAAAGGACAAATGACCCAATCGGTTATGCTTTGGCATAACCGGACTCACACTCTAGGAAACAAGTGACTTCTTATCCACTGACTCTTCCCGACGAGAACTTTCTCCGAGCAGATATATTCCATTCGTCTCACGGCCAGTCCCAATCACCTTCCTTGTCTTCAGGTCCTGAAAAACACTGGTCAGGGAAGAAAGTTACTGAGCAGTTCATGTGTTTGGTAATACTACTGACTGAAAGAAGGTTAGTATCAAGCTTAGGAACATGTAAGATAGAAGACAAGGAGATGGTATCCGATAGCTTGATTTCACCCAGCCATCAGCAATAGATACTTTATCCCTACCAGAAGACAAATGATAAATGGTAAACAATGAAGGCAAGCTAGTCATATGGTCGGATGCACCTAAATCT
Source organism: Nelumbo lutea (assembly GCF_056320005.1). NCBI lineage: Eukaryota > Viridiplantae > Streptophyta > Magnoliopsida > Proteales > Nelumbonaceae > Nelumbo > Nelumbo lutea. Next base: position 62,121,498 of record NC_142685.1, read on the forward strand.
ATTACCCAACAGGGTTCAGTAGTACTTGGAGCTGAGGCATGGTAGGCTAAGGTTCGAGTACCTGAATGTGCGAAAGTAGATGTGGCAGGGACTAATGGTGACTGCAGTGGCTGAGCCGAGTGCCCAACTTCCTTTGCCAACTGTATAAGGGAAGCCCGAACTGCAGCTAAGGTCTCTAAGAATGTGCCACTTTTGTGTGTTTGGGTTTCTTACAATGATCACATATCACATAAATGCTGTTCCCAAACCTGCCTTCGGCCTGATTCTTAAACTCCATTTTGGTCAAGAACCAGTAGTCTCAAAATAGGGTTACTACAGTCAAAGAACAACACTTGGACTATCAATCACAACCAAAAACAATGTAGGACCGATCTGTATTCACAGTGTATGTGCACAAAACTGGAATAACTCTGATCTGAAACCAACTAGCAAACACAACAGCAGTTGTCTGTAGAGTTCTCACCCCTTAAGAGAGTTCGAAAACCCCAAAAGTCTGAAAAACAGCTTAGAAGGTCTGATATGCTTGGTAGAATTAGGGTTTTAATCAGTCCTTAAAATAAACAGTTCAGTTGCACAATCCAATCAATACCGTATAGATAGACTTGCAGTAGGGTTAATATGAAACCCTAGAATCTGATCAATGCTAACAACAAACTTGAGGACAGCTCTAGGTAGATCGCAAGGTTTAGTCTAACACTAGGGCTTGCCGCAAGATCACTTTCAAACCCTAGAGCAGAGAGAAACAAGGCTAAGGCAGTTCAGCCCAACAGTAGGGTTTGCCGTAAAACCCTAGAGAATCGAAGGGAGAAAACCCTAGAATGGTTCGACCGCCCTCTCCAGATAGGTCCAACATATCTTCTCTGATAGAACTTCTCTTAGAAAATAAATAACTTACAAGGAAATATTGTTCGCTGCCTTCCAAGATTACCCGAACCCTAGTCTTCTCTGATCCTTCCTGACCGCCAACACTCTGCAACCATGACAAGCTTTCAACAGCTGCTAGCCCTTTTGGCGATCTCCAAGAATCAGTCTACGAACTCCACCTTTTCAGCTTCCAATCCTAGGAGATTCTCATGTGGTCGACCGGTACTAGACTCACATGAGAAACCCTAACTTGGCTCTGATACCATGTAGTTATTCAAGACTGCTATCAGTCTTGGGCACTAATAAATTTCAGGTTCGAAAAAGGAGAAAGAATAGAGGAAGGAGAAAGAGTAGAGAGAGAGCAATAGAACACAAGATTTGAAAGGAAGGACAGAATCTCAATATTCTGCCGCCGCCACTTTATTTAATATTTATAGGTTATGCTCATTACATGGAAAGGACAGATCTGCCCTTAGTCGTTACATAACAAATAGAGCAAAATAAGACTGACACAAATAACAACTGAACAACTAAATGACCAACAACTGACCGTAGGAAGACTAGAACACCTTCTACCCTACGAACACAGTGGGACCATAGCTGTGGGGCCCACATCAGTGTTCTCTACTAAAAGCTTCTCCAGCTTTGCCTAACACGACTAGTTATTTCTTATGCTATTAGTGTAGTCAATCAGTATATGCAGTCTCCTAGAACATCCCATCTTGTAGTTGAAAAGATACTTTTTACCAAGGTTCAAAGTATCGAAAACGCCAAGTGTATCGGAAAGGCAATTTTAAGAGACGTATCGGGATATGCCTTGGATATGCATGCGTATCGGAGAAAAACTAAGATACGCTTGCAAACACTATAAATACTTTAATTAATCATAAAAATACATCAATAACACTAAATATAAGACCTCAATGAGGTGTATATACATTAAATTAATATACTTTAATGGTTTTATGAAGAAATATATTGTAGGTAATTATAATTTCATTAAAAACCTATGCTTAACTATAATTTATAAATTATAATTCTTAAGTGCTAATGTTTTATGGGATGGGAAAAACTCAATTCTCCTATTCAACCAAAAAACATGCATTGGCACAACTTCTAAGTGAAAATATAATCAATATTTATTTTCAAAAACTATAAAAAATAAATAAACATTATATAATATATTCAAAAAATAGTTATTAAAGAAGAAATTTCAATTGTTTTGTGGATATGATAGATCTCATCCATAGAATTATAATATATTCAATCATTGTGATCAAATGATAAAATATAATTAATTAATTATTTTTTATTTCTAAAAATAAAAAAATAAAAAAATTATTAAATAAGAAATTTCAATTAGTTTGTGGATATGAAAGATTATCCATAGAATTAATTAATTAGTTTCTAAAAATATAATCAGTTGTTGTGATCAAATGATAAAATATAACTAATTATTACTGATTTTTTTTCTAAAAATATAAAAAATAAAAAAATACTAAAGAAGAAATTTCAATTGCTCTATGAATATGATAAATAAATCCATAGATCTAAAACATATTTAGTCTTTATAGGCAGAGAAAAATTACATTTTCAAAATTTTTATTAATTGAGAAAATTGCCTCCCAAGAAGAAATTTTCCAAATACATAGAGGTGCATCGACAAGAAGAAATACATTTAACAAATTGTATTTTACATTTCAATTGCTCTATGTATATGATAGAGGATATTTTATTGAGGTGCATCGACAAGAAGGCAAACCTCTATGTATTTTACATTTTCAATTGCTCTACGTACATAAATCCATAAAAAATTGCCTCCCAAGAAATAAAAAATAAAAAAATTCAATTGCTCTATGTATATGATAGATAAATCCATAAATTTCAATTGCTCTATGTATATGATAGAAATTTTCAAAATTACATCTTCATGAAATTTCCATAAATTTATTAATAACACAAAAAAATTATGCTTTTGAATGTAAGAAATGTAGATCAACATAAAATTAAACATTCAAGAAAAAAAGAAATCACAAGATATTATAAAAATTGAACAAATTTACCTATTTTTCCATATTTTTTCAAAATTTGAAAAATTTTCAAAAAAAAAAATAACGATTCACACTTGTTTCTTACATTTTTTTGCGAATCTAGCACTCTAGGAATGAGGTTTGGAGTTTTAGAGTCACTTGGGCGTGAAAGAAGGCTTATTTCAAGGAAAAGAAGCTTGCTTTCCCCTTTATATATATATTTTTTTCTAGTTTTTGGCCATATCTTTTTCGTTGATACGCTACTGATACACCCCCGATACGGTCCAATATGGGTCCAATACGCATGAAAAAAAGACGAGACATCCAATTTCCATGCGTATCCTGTATATGTTTTTCAAAGATACGATATGATACGCCTCGTATCGGGCATATCATATCGAAATTTTAAACCTTGCTTTTTACTTAAAGAAGTGTCCAGGCAAAGGTATACTCTTCAAGAATAATGGTCATACGAAGATAGAAGTGTACACTAATGCAGATTGGGCTGGTTGTGTGGATGATAGGAGATCTACCTCAAGGTACTGTGCTCTTGTTGGAGGTAAAGAAAAACCAAAATGTTGTTGCCCACTCTAGTGCTGAAGTAGAGTATCGATCTATGGCTAATGGGGTGGCTGAAGTGTTATGGCTGAGATAACCAAACCGCTATTAATATTGCTCATAATCCCATATAGCATGATAGAACTAAACATATTGAGGTGCATCGACATTTTGTTAGAGAAAGAGTTGCCTCCCAAGAAGTTTGCCTTCCGTATGTTGCCTCTGATATGCAGCTTGCTGATGTCTTCACCAAAGCAGTGACAAGGGTCAAGTTAGAGACAAATTTATGCAAGTTGGGAATGACCAATATCTATTCCCAACTCGAGGGAGTGTAGAGAAACAATATAGTAGTTATTTCTTTAATTTATCTGTTTGGGCCTTGTCATGTGCCTGTTAGTTGGGCCTACACTAGTTACTATTATATTTTGTCAAGTAGTATCTTAGTCAGCAGGGGTATAGTAGTCTTCGTAATTTATTTTATGATAGAAACCAATAAATATCAAATCTGGGCAGCAGAATAGATTAGAACTGCTCCCTTCTTTTCATTCTTCTTCTTTCCTCTTCTCTTCTTCACTTCCTCTCTTCTTTCTTCTGCCTTTCCCTTTCTTTCTATGTTTTCATGCAGAAGCTGAACCTGAGTACAGGCTGAAGGTGATCAACATCAGCCTTCTATCATGGCCGGTGGCACCCCTGTTTTATTATTTATAGTATGGACAATTTTAAAAAACAAAAGAAGGCAAATATTACAAATATGCCCCTGTAGCACAATGTAAGTAAATAAAAGAGCCAACAATCAATTAAAAAACATTCCCCCTCAAGTTAGGCTTTGCATGTTTATCATGCCCAACTTGTGACAAAGCTCATTGTGCCGCAAACAATGAAGCCTCTTGATAAGAACATCTACAAGTTGATCCTTTGAGTTGACATAAGGACTGCAAACTTCACCTTTATCCAGTTTCTTCCTAATAAGAAGCTTGTCCACTTCAACATGCTTCGTCCTATCAAGGAGGGCAGGATTAGCTACAATATTTATAGCTGCCTTGTCGTAGTAGAGAAACATAGCGCTGTTCACACTGTCCATTTGTTGTAAAGCCCTACCATATGATTCCAAGTGGTTACAATAGGAGTCAATGATATCCACCTTGGGGTCAAAACCATCATGGCGTTCTTGAGTAATTCCAGTAGCCTTTGAGTATCTTAAGCTGCCACATTAGCTGCATTGTATTTCCTTTGTCCCTAGAACTTATTTTGTTCTTGATTCTTGATTACCCATTTTGGTTTCCCTCAGCTACAACCATCATATTATGCCTACTCTCCTAAGATTGAAAGTGCATACACTTCCTGGATTGAGGGCAGCTCATTACTCCCCAAAATTTGGACCCTATGAGGTTCATACACAAGGCTTAGTCCCAACAAAAAGGCGAAGACCCATTGCTAAGAGACCAACTTATTATAGGCCTTTGCACATCATCGTCAGACTTCCAATCAATGGCATGGTAGTGATCCAACTCCTTCCACACAAATGTGAGGGCTGAATAGTAAGCCGATAAACTACAATTTCCCTACTTAAAAGTTGAGGACTAACCTTGGAACTAATAGATCTTGGCATAATGCCTCTTCTCTGAGTAGGTTGATTTTGCCTATTCCCATATCTCACTAGCAGTGTTAGCCCACATAAATTTTTTCCTCACATCAGGTTTCATAGCCACAATAAGCCAGGGCATTATCAATATTATTCTCCTGATCCCACCTATCATGTTCAACAGTTCCACTCTTGAGTTCCTTCATCATCCCATTAATATATCCAGCTTTCCCCCTGGCTATAACATAGAATTTGATACCTTTAGACCACTCCAAGTAATTTTATTCCATTTAGAAGGGTGATTGGCCTAGGGAATTTCAAGCTATCAGCCCCTACACTAGTTGTTCCTTGGGTAGATTAACACCAGAAGATACAAATTCATCAGTTTCAATTAGAACTGTTAAGATGTGCCGAATAGGGGTAGTTTAGTCTTCTTCTGTTTATTAAGTAACTTGCTTATGTGGCAGTGTTATTAGAGTTACTCTATCCCACACTCAAGTAAGGTCATTTCTGTCTTTGTAACTATGATTAGAATCTAATATAGATTAAGGGGGTCGACTGAATGGGTTTATCCATCAGATTTTCGACAAACCCTTCTTCTTCTTCTTCTTCTTCTTCTTCCTGTTCGGACTATTGTAGCAACAGTCGAAACATGGTATCAGAGCCATACTCCTGACCTAAGTCAGTTGGTAAAGCACCTCAGCATTGTTCGTGACTCTTCACCTTCGTTTCTGATCAGTTGATGGAGAGAACTGGTTCGCCCTAGGTCTGAAACATTACAGCTTGTCTCTCTGCTGCGCATAACCTTCTTCAACAAGGAAAGTGACTTCAGTAGTGAATGGTTGATTGATATTCTCAAAGGAAGGTTGGTTCTCTCTTCTTCTAGTGTTACTTATATTTTTGGGTAGAAACCCTACAAGAAGCTGTTGTACTGAGTAAAACCTAGAGAACTAGGTTCATTGTTGCCCTAGGAAGGGTTGTGTGTGCAGTAGCCGAATGGTGTAGGGCTGCTGTAAGTCGTTGAATGGTGTTAGGGCTGCTATAAGTGGCCGAGTGGTGTAAAGTAGAATGTAGTGACCTTGCCGAACTCCTTGTGGTTGTGTAATGCCCTCTTAAGTGTGTTAAATAAGTCTGAACTGGGTGCAGCAGATTTGGCTGTGTTGTGGTGCTTGAGTGGTTGTAAGGGGGCCTCTACTTGTGATTAGTGAATGGTAAACTAATGCTTATGTGGGATGTAAGTGTGTGAAGTCAGCAGTAGTGTGAATAAAAACAAATGTGTGAAGTCAACAGTGGTGTTTAGAGGCTGCAATAGGTGCTGAAATATTAAACTGTGAACAACATCAATCAGCTTGTAGCTGAGAAGTAAAGTTAGGGACAACTGTGAAAGAGTACAATGGCAGAAATAGGAGATGGCTACAATGATCAGAAACCTAGTGTAGTAATTTCCTCCGACTACCTAGGAGTACAAATGACCTCAATTAAGTTAAATGGGGAGAACTATGTTCCATGGGATAAATCAGTGGAAGTTATTCTCAAGGCAAAGAAGAAAACAAAGCATGTTAGAGATGAGAAGCCACCGGTTGACTCTCCAGGGTTTGATGATTGGGAACAAGAAGATGCTCAAATCATGACGGCTGTGGAATAGTATGGAACCCAAAATCAATGCCAACTTCATGTTCCTTGATACGGCTAAGGATATATGGGAGCATGCTAAGAAGCTATATTCTGGACAAGATAACACAACAAGAGTAGATCAGCTTTATCAGGAGTACTTTGATTTACAACAAGGAACCAAAACACTAGAAGAGTACTATCCCTGCATAAAGAATATAAGGAATGAACTCAATGTCTATCACCCCCTTACTCCAAATATTAAAGTTCACCAATAACAAAGGGGGCAACTAGATGTTACAAGATTTTTAGTGGGACTGAAGTCGGAATATGAACCAGTTAGAGCCCAAATATTGGGGGGCTCTACTCTTCCTACACTTGAGGAAGTATTATCAAGGCTTCGTAGAATTTCTTTGGGACAGGCTGAGAACTCCACACAGTCTGATAGATCAGCACTTGTGACAGCTAGAGGGGTTGGACATAGTACAAGAGGGGGAGAACACTCCAGAGGGGGCCGTGGCAATTCCATGATTGTTGGGGTGACCGTAACTCAAGGGGAGGCCGTGGCAGAGGAAAAAATAACTCTACAAGGAAGTGTACTCATTGTGGTAGGGATGGACACACAATGAATTTCTGTTATGATCTACATGGCCCTCCCTCTAAATGGGCTAGTCATGCTGTAGCAGGCGAGGTTGCTATTAGTGACAGTAAACTGGCAGACCTAACACCTTCCACATCTACATCTACTTCTGAGAGGGAGATGGTGAGTGTTCCGCGTGATGAGTATGAACGGTTCCTTCAAACTACTTCACAGCATACCACTGCCACATATGCTCAATCAGGTATTGCTTGCATGTCATCTAAAACTACTTCCTGGATTATTGACTCTGGAGCCTCAGATCAAATGACCAGGACTCCAGGTGTGTTCTCTTCTCTTGCTGAAACCTCCACACCACAAACTGTTACGCTTGCCAATGGGTCCTCATCTCCCATTTGTGGTGTTGGTAATGTTGACTTGGCTTCTGTCCCTTTATCATCTGTTTCCATTCAATCTTATGCCTGTTAGTAAAACAACCAAAGCTCTTAACTGTTATGTTACCTTCTTTCCTTCCACTTGTGTCTTTCAGGATCTCAAGACGGGGAAGAAGATTGGTGGGGGGCATGAAGCTGGTGGATTGTATTACCTTGACGGCGGTGGATCTTCGATTGCACTTCAGACTTCCCTTACTCCTCTACAATGGCATTGCCGACTAGGACATCCATCTCTCAAGGTCCTCAAGATGTTGGTTCCATCATTGAGTCAGTTGTCAGTTTTACAATGTGAGTCATGTCAGTTTGGTAAACACCGTCGTGTGTCCTTCAGTCCAAGAGTTGAGAGTTGTATGTTGAGTCCTTTTTCTTTGGTTCACTCAGATGTTTGGGGTCCGATCAAAATAGAGTCTTACAATGGGTACAAGTATTTTGTCTCCTTTATTGATGATTGTTCAAGAATGACATGGATTTACTTAATGAAAGAAAAAAGTGAATTATTTTCCATTTTTCAAAAATTCCATGCTGAAATACGCATACAATTTGGTGTTTCAATTAAAATTATTCGTTCAGATAATGGTCGTGAATACTTTCTTACTGCATTTCAACAGTATTTAGAATAGCATGGCATTATTCATCAGACCTTTTGTGCTTTCACCCCTCAACAAAATGGGGTGGCTGAACGAAAGAATCGTCATCTTCTTGAAATTGCTCGGTCTATGCTTCACCACATGCATGTTCCTAAACGATTTTGGAGTGATGCTGTACTCACTGCATGTTTTCTCATTAATCGAATGCCCTCTTTTATTCTTCATGATCAGTCCCCCTTCTCCATCTTGTTTCCCACTTTATCTCCGTTTCCATTAACTCCTCGTGTCTTTGGTTGTGTGTGCTTTGTTCATAATCTGAGTCCTGGAATAGACAAGCTAGATGCACGCTAAATTAAATGTGTCTTCCTTGGCTACTCTCGGACTCAAAAAGGGTACAAGTGTTATAATCCTATTGCCCGAAAGTGCTATGTCTGCCATGATGTCACATTTTTTGAGTCTGTCCCCTTCTTCTCCAGTCATGAAGCACCCTTGTCCTCACCCTTACCTCATCTTCCTCTTCCTGTCAGTGATTCAGTTCCAGAGGCTGTTGTTGGAGTAGACTCATCTCCTCATCCAGTGCAGGTCACCACTGAACCACCACCGATCCGACAAGTGTATACACGTCGAACAACACCGGCCCCTCCTGCTTCTACCTCATATGCGGATCCTCTCATGGCTCTTATTGCTGAACCTTCAGATCTTGACCTACCCATTGCCTTACGGAAAGGTAAGCGTAATTCCACACTCCATCCCATTTCCAATTTTGTTTCATTATCTCGTCTTTCTGCCTCACATCGCCAGTTTGTTTCACTTCTGTCTTCTATTTCCCTACCTAACAATGTTCAAGAAGCTCTTAGTTCACCTGGATGGCGGCGGGCAATGGAGGAGGAACTTTCTGCTCTTCAACATACTCAAACGTGGGAACTTACTACTCTTCCACCTGGGAAGCATGCTGTGGGCTGTAAATGGGTGTATACTGTGAAATACTTGCCAGATGGTAGTGTGGAGCGTCTGAAGGCCAGACTTGTTGCTAAAGGTTACTCACAAGTATATGGTGTGGATTATATGGAGACATTCTCTCCGGTAGCTAAAATTGGTTCCGTTCGTGTCCTAATTTCCTTGGCAGTTATGTATGATTGGCCTCTCCTTCAACTTGACATAAAGAATGCCTTCCTCCATGGTGATCTAGTGGAGGAGGTATATATGGAGCAACCACTTGGGTTTGTTGCTCAGGGGGAGGGTGGTAAGGTGTGCAGGCTGAAGAAAGCAATTTATGGGTTGAAGCAATCTCCACGTGCTTGGTTTGGGAAGTTCAGCGAAGTGGTGAAGAGTTTTGGAATGAAGCAATGACAGGTTGATCACTCAATGTTTAGCTATGACTCAGAAGCTGAGAAGATTTTATTAGTAGTCTATGTGGATGATATTGTCATCACTGATAGTGATAAATTGGGGATTGGCAAACTAAAGGTATTTTTGCAAAATCATTTTCAAACAAAGGACCTTGGAACATTAAAGTATTTCTTGGGAATAGAGGTTGCCAGGTCAAAACAAGGTGTGAATCTGTGCCAAAGGAAATATGTCCTTGATCTATTGGAAGAAACAAGACTGTTAGGTGCAAAACCGGCTGAGACCCCTATGGAACCAAATGTTAAGTTGAGCAATGATACAGGAGAAGTATTTGAAGATCCTGGAAGGTATAGACAACTAGTGGGAAAGCTGAACTATCTGACTATCACAAGACCCGACATCTCCTTTGCAGTCAGTGTGGTGAGCCAATTCATGCAGAACCCTTGTATACCTCACTGGGATGCAGTCCTTAGAATTGTGAGGTATCTGAAAGGAGCTCCAGGCCGTGGGCTATTGTATAAACCAGGAGGAAAACTTGAAGTAGTTGGGTATACAGATGCAGACTGAGCAGGCTCAGTGAGTGACAAAAGATCTACTACAGGCTATTGCACATTTATGGAAGGAAATCTTGTGACATGGAAGAGTAAAAAGCAAACGGTTGTAGGCAGAAGCAGTGCTGAAGCCGAATATAGGGCCATGGCTCACACTACCTGTGAATTAGTGTGGCTGAGGAAGATTTTCGACAGACCCTCTTCTTCTTCTTCTTCTTCTTCTCCTCTTCCTGTTCGGACTACTGTAGCAACAGTCGAAACAAGAACAAACACTAAGACCCTAAGAAGAGCTGCTGGAATTGATTACACCACACAACAGGAACCAGCCAAATTACTGAAACTAAGGAGAATTACTGGAACACCAACTATAGCCATTGTACTAGTCCAAGAACTCAACCTTCAAACACGTGCAATCCACACACTACATGCGGCAATAGAGGACTACCCCCACCCACTCAAGAAAGAATAACACAATCCCTTCACAGCACATGCAAGAAGGCACACAACTCAAGAAACAAAAGGCCGATCAAGGTTTAATTCCATTCACAGTCCAAAAAACAGAATTCTCGGTAAAAGAACAGGAAACTGCAATGTAAGTGCTTCCATCTCCCAACAATCTGCTCTGATACCATGTTTTCTATCCAGAAAAAGCAGAGAATAGAGGAAGAGAGAAGAGGGGTTCAAGAGCCAAAGAAATCAGGGCTGGCAATGCTCCTGTTTTATACTTATAGCATGGACAACTTAAACAAAATAAAAGAAGGCCAAAATTACAAATATACCTCTGTGGCACAATCTAAGTAAAGAAAAGAACTAACAATCAATTAACAACAGAACTTTTTATTATTGAATGAAGCAAGGAAAATGTAATCCAACAAAACAACAACTGAACTTAGTCTTCCTTTTTGAATGGTATTGGATAGAAATAACTAAATTATTTTAAGCAAATAATCCTGCAAACATGCAAAATGATGTTGTTCATCAATTAATGCAGAAAAATTACCAGAGAACAGGTTTTCATGGGCATGCATTTAATACCTGAACCTCAAAAGGATCACTGGAGAGCATTAACCGCTCAAATATTAACATACTAGCACCATAAGCAATCAAACAATCACGTTCCATCTCTCCAAGTCGTAGTCCTGGAAGTGTCAAAAAATTAATTTACAAGCACTCATCTGCAATGGAATGCTGGAAGAGAAGAAAGGAATATCTATGTAAAACCTCCATCACGGCTTCTCCCTTCAGTTGGCTGTCTAGTTAGCATGACACGTGGTCCTCTAGCTCGAGCATGCATCTTATCTAGAACCTAAAATCAAGGAGTTAAACAAACATGGAAAATGATAAAATATGTGGTTCCTTAGTTTCCACAAAACATTATTTGTTAAATAGTGAGATAAAACATATTTTAAATAAATGATTATGGAAAGCGTAACATGTCAGTTTTTTCTTCATTTAATAGTTGTGAAATAATGAAACATAACATACTTTATATATATATGCCCATCACATTTGAACAGTAAGATTCACAGTTGATGAGAATTTCATTTGCATGTACAAAGATGGTTTCATAAACATTAGAAAACGCTCACTTTCATAGTATACAATACAAATAGAAAAGGTAATGAATTTCTTAGATTTGATCCATCATTGTACGATAATTCTCAATGGGGTGAGAAAAGGATATGGGGTCCACACCCCTGAAGTTTCTATTGTTGAACAGTTTATTAGAGGGTTTTCTAGAGAACATGGATAGAACTTTTTGTTGATTTGTTCAGGCACTCTTCTACAAGGATTGTGTGGCCTCGGCCAGGTTTTCTATGCTGGTGTAAAGAGATTCACAGGTGGTGATAGGGTGGGATGAGTTAGTAATGATAGACTAATGCTGCTGCAACATCACATCGGTGGGTAGATCTCTTTCTGTTGGTGCAAACGATAATTTCCAGATACATGGTACCAGATCTCTTTCTGTTAGCGCAACCACATACTTCTCAGCAGCTTCTCTTTTGAGTTTCATAGTGTAGAGAACATTAATGTGTTCCCCACTACTGTTTGTTTATTTATGATTAGTGGTAGTTAGTGGTTATTTTCAGTTGGTAGTTATTTCTTATTTCTTTCTTTGCTTATGTAAGCAGTAGGGGTAATTCTGGCTTTTCCCCTATTTTAATTATTAACATAAATAGCTGAGTGGGGTGACAATTCTAGTTATAGCCCACACTCTTTTTGACTTCTCTTTGTCTTCTCCTTCTCTCATTCTCATACCTTTTTTCTTTGTTTATTGTACATTATATCTAGGACTGATTGCAGTCCTACTAGACAAATCATAGTTTGGTGACAACTCTTTGTTTTTATTATGATTTCAGATAAATTAGGATCTATTATATTTCTACTGGCGTTTAGAGATTTGTTATGTTCTATGAGATTCTCTCCCTAAAATTAGATATATAAAGCAGAACAGATGCCATTTTGCAAAGGCAGCTTTAGCAGTTCATGGCTTCTATATTCTTGGCCATTGTTTCTGAAATAACTTGAGAAATACACTTGAAAACATTTTATTACAAAAAAGGTCATAAATGTTGGTCCCAGCTATTAGGGATCTTGGGAAGGGTGGAATGGATTGGCATTATTTTTGCATGCTTGTCAGCCAAAGATTTTACCATTACACCAATTAGAGGCTAAATGGTGTACAGATGCAACTGTGGTTAGTGTATCTCATTCCAATGGAGATGAAAATCAAACTTCTTGCTGATTCTTCAGCTGGGGTAAGTAAATATGGTTGATCTGTTTGGAGCCAGAACATCTGATTTAAGCTTGGGTTGGTCAGTACTGTATTTTTTGGGTGGGCATGACCAATTTGTAATCTTCTCATTTGTTTCTATACTCCTTTTATCCACTTATGAGAGTTTTTGTTACTAATAAAGAATCTCATCATATTACAGAAACAGGATTCATGTAGCCAACCCCATATAGTTGGGACAAGGCTTAGATGATAATCATATAATATTACAAAATAAAATATTATATAGTAACTATGTTGTAATAGTTGGATGTTACTTATAAAACATGATCATGCCATTTCACTTCCCCAAAGGAAAATCCAGCCTCTAGCAATAGCAAGACTTCGAATTACACGAATTAGAAAATTCCATTAAATGTAATCAACCCAGCAGCGAAGCTTCAAAGGTCAAACACGATATTTTGGAGTGTTAAAGTGGAAACTTGATGAATTTACCATGTGCTTAAGTTTCTGGTAGTAAATTGGACCCATGAATATGTATGCCTGCAGTGGACAACCTGTGATACCTGGAAAGTTCAAACAAAGAAGTATGATACGTACAGATTGAGCAATAATGACACCTGTTAAACAGTTCTCAAGAAAATGAAAGTGTTACTACTAGAAACAATGTGCAAAGCAAAAAATTAGAAGCAATTGAAAAATTGTTTGTAAATAAAAAATTATAAGCAATTGAGAAACACCAGGAAGTGTTTAACAACACATCATACTGTTTAACACAAAAAAAAAGTAGGATATCCTTTTTTTTTCTCAAATTAAGATGCATGCCAAGATGAGTTTCGTTTTATAAGTGATGCAGCAGAAAAAAATGCCAAGATGCAGAAGATAATAGCAAGGCAATATATCGTATCTGATAGGGATTATAACTAATGTGTAATAAGTTATCCAATCACTCATGATCAAAAAATGTCCTTACATTCCCTAATATTTCCACGGCATATTTCCATTTCCATGGGTAATGACACAAAATTTTACTGGAATTGACATATTCCCCAATGAATACTTACCAGCACTATATGGAGTACAAGAGATAGTATTGTAACATAAGTTGATGACAATATTGTAGATATGTGGATTAACAATACTATTGCCCACCTAACTTACATGATTACCACTTTGAGCTAGCTCAATATTCATTTCAAACATTAAGTTAAATATTAGTTTTTTTTTTTTTGTGTGTAATAGATTATTTGGTTGATCTATAAAAACTGTCAACATTTTCTATCATTAGCAACTAATGAGTATGAATAAATGTTTAACTAGGGTCAACTTGGAGAGAAGGGGTGTTCAGATTCCTGATCCCTCCTGTGTTTTATGCGGCATGGGTGCTGAATCTATAGATCATTTGTGCATTCACTGTCCGATTTCCTCTTCAATCTGGGGACATTTCTTCAAGAAACAAGAGGTGTGTTGGCTATGCCTAAGTCTGTGAAGGAGCTGTTTATGAGTTGGAGATTGGAGGGTCTTACCAAGAAAGGCAGGCTTGTTTGGAATACTATTCCGCAGGCTGTTCTTTGGTCCATTTGGATGGAAACAAACAATAGAATTTTCTGTAATCAATCAAAAAGTCCAGATGAGATTGTGCAGAAAGTGGTGGGGAAGATTTGCTCCTGGGTGTCAGTGAATGAGTTTAAAAGTCAGAATGTTTCTCTCCTTCTTTGTACTAAATCATGGATGTTCTTGTAATATGTTTTGGGCCCAGGAAGATCTAGTTGGCATGAGTCTTGTTGTAATTTGCTTTCTCATTGAATAAAATTACTTTACTTTTTTCAAACAAAAAAAAAAGGTTTATAGGACAATTCCAGAATATATTCTTTTGTTATAACCTTTGTTTCTTAGGTTTGTTTAATGATTTGGAGCAAAATAATAAACCATGTCTACAATTTCTTTTGTTACTTCGGACAACTTCTTTTACAATGTTTCCACCATGTCTACAATTTTTACACTATTTCCATACGATATTTCTGACATTTCCAACATATTTCCTATATTTGGATGACAAATATTTCCACAACAACGACATTTTAAACCTTGCACATGACTTCTAGTATTTTGGAAATTTGGTCACACAAATTGGATCTGATTTGAATAAGTCTTAACCAATCTGCAGACATGATACAAATTTGGCCATACAAATTGGACCTGATTTGAATAAGTTCTAACTTTAGGGCCTCATATTGCCATTTGGCCCTCTCAACGCACATATCCTATAGGTGCTGGGTTTTGGATCGTTTTAGAGGTCCATATAAAGGCTTAGCTGTTGGCTCGTGTAGGGGAAGGTCTATTCCTTTACTTTGCCTTCTTTTTTGTTTCATTCAAGAGACATCACAGTAAAATCCAACAGAAGTTATAAATTTTCCATTATGAACTGGACATTGTACAGAAAGAATATAAAAACAATTAGCATGTAGCCTTAGATTGAGTGGTAGGAGAGTGAATGGCACTAATGAATGTATTCTCCATATTTTGTATAGTCTCTGAAGAAATGGTCTTCCAGATGAGTAACCCTTTCCTGTTTAGATCAACCAGGTTACAGCTTCGGAACAGATCTAGCAGAGATGCTGGTAAACATCTCATTACCATAAAGATGTCATAAATCTGCTCCACTTGAGCTACCTGTCCCCTCTAAGAAGAGAATAACCCAACCTCCCGGTAGGCAGCAGTTGCTTCTTCCACATGCCCTTTTCTTCATTTACTGCATTCTAGTGAATCCCTATGCTTTGTTTATTTTAGATATGAAAACATCAAGAAGAAAATAGAGAAACCTGAATAGATGAAATCCTTGCCATTATAGCTAAAGCCATGCCTCACAAGGGTCTCACTGTTACAAAGCAAGAAATCACATTAAGAACAGACCACTAGAAATAACACATGAGATTAAGCAGTAACAACAGAAAGAAACAGTAACAAGTACCTTATAGCCTCAACTTTGTCTGCATGGCCACTTGGTTCACCAAATGCGCTGCCATAATGGAATCTACCACATGAAACCCCAGCTTTGCCACCAAGAAGTTCTATCATCTTCCCTATTGTCATCCGGCTGATGATAATAACAGAAAAATAAACATAATGATTGAAAAGGAGAAGCCATGCAAGACAACCAACTTTCAGGAGATGAAAGATCCTAGTATATCAACAGAAAAATGGTTTTAAGAGAGAAATCAAGTTACAGAACTACAATATATCACAAGATATCAATCAAGCCCAAAAAAGAGACTATAATAGTGCCCAAAACAATTATTGCCAATAGACCCCCCTGCTTGGCTACTGTGTCGGCCATCCCATTTGCAGTCCTTCTGATCCAAAAAAAAGGCATTTGAGTTCCTTTGCCAGGCTATCTACTTCCCTCAGAGTATGTCCATATATCAAAGGAACATTACACCTTGTGGTAGTCCAACAGATAACCAGTTTAGAGTCCCCTTCAACCTCCAAGTTTTGTAGGTTTGCTTGCTTAGCAAGTTTTCAACCTTGTAGTACCACTAACATCTCTTATTGACTAAAGCTATGACAAGGGCTTGTCACACATCTCTTATGGACAAACTAATGCTCATTACTTTTCTTTTATCTTGTAATATACTTGTGTATATTAGTTCTTGTAATTTATTTCTTGTATAAGGACAGAATTGTCCTTTTCATCATATTAATATAAATACAGCCTTCCAAGTTCAGACACACCTATTCAACTCTTCTTCTTCTCCTCAACCTAACTCTGGCATTATACACATGCATCCTACAATGGCAAGACACAATGAATTCCATCTCCTACGCAGATTATTGGAGTACAAGTTAAGTCCTGTAATAAAGAAACTATGGGTGACTAGGTGTAATATTTTTATCAATACCAGAATTGACAATTGAAGGTTCTAAGGCTGCATGAACAGGGGATACATGACAGAACGTTTCTATTTCCAAACCTCACCTTCAACAAGTGCCAGCCTATTTCAATAAATTTTAACATGCCTTTCAAAAATCAAAATGAAATAGAATGCTCTTGTAATGTTCACAAGGGCAAATGAATAAGATTCCAAAGTTTAAATCAAGGCATTTAGACAATGTTTTGACACGGAAAAAAGAAGGTATAAGTAAAAGACTCTCAGAAGTAAAGTCAACTTCTAGTTTATCATGCAAGCACAAAAAATGTCCAAATGAGTTGAACAGAGGTAAACGAAAAGATTTCACCTCGGAAATCCATGAGGATTCATGATCAGATCAGGACAGATGCCACGTTCAGAAAATGGAAAATCTTCTTGTTGGATAATGGTGCCACAAACACCTTTTTGTCCATGTCTGCTGCTGAATTTGTCACCAACCTAAGTACGAAAAATCAATATCATCAATTGAACAGTTGAGACAAAACTTTACATTTCCAAGTTGATAGTAAAAGCTGAAATAAGAAAAGAACCTCTGGTCTACGGGTATGACGAATTAGAAATTTGATGCACAAATTATTATCCTTATCCGAGCAGAGTGCTACTCTATCAACTACAGCTGTCTCCCCTTGAGGACCTTTGTATGTTTGTCTAGTTGACTTGTAAGCACTGAATGTTACAAGAGTGGTTAGTAAAACTGGTATTTAAAGAATGTTTCTTGTAGGATCCAGCAGAGGAAAAAACAACTAACCTATCTGGTAATCCTGTAGGAGATGTAAACTTGTCCCTCGTATTGATTGGAGTTTCCTTATTGATGTAGATATCATGTGGCCTAATTATTTCCCCAGGTGCAGCAATTCCATCAGCATCGAGTATCTATACAAACGAAAAATCATGTAAGAAATCTGCAAACACAGAAGGTAACTAGATATTAAAAAGGAAAAGAAGACCAATGCAGATAAAGATATGACAAGACAAAGGATAAAAATATTCATTCGCTAGCTGCTTTATCCACATCTAGAAGGGGGGATATTAGATGAATGTATGGAGCATTTCTTTGTTGAATAGAACAGGACAAAGTAAAGATAATAAGCTGAAAGAAACACAAAGGTATTGTATGAAATGAAACAAAAGAGAATGAAAAGAGCACTGTAATAACTCAGTTTCTTATCCAAATTCTGGAGTTATTGCATGCTGAATAAATGGGAACACTGGATATACTAAAACCTCTTAAGACACACTATAATAGCTATGCTGATATTTGTACTTCCATGAGGGTTAATAAAAGGATCTACAACGCGGGAGATACCACTCCCCCCCCCCCCCCTTTTTGTTGGGGAGATAAGGAGACTACTTGGAATGCGATGTAAAGATGATAATAAAAGAATAACCATACAATGATACAAGGGTATCAACAAAATTTCTCCAGACCATAACAGTAACATAAAGTTTCTTTGTTTGATCTGGTAACAAGATCATGAATCGTATTGATGAAAAAATACAATTAAAAACAGATGGGAAGAAATTAAAGGTTGTCATATTACACGGACAAAGTTCCCTAATATGGTAAAATTGATTCACAAAATACATCTCACCCCTAGTAACCTCATGTCATGCCAAGGAGTCAGCAAGTTCTCTAGTACTACCAGAGAACTAGATTGACTCGTGCAGGAAAAACACAGCACTGGTTCATATGGTTGACACCAGCAGTTGTATGACCATAAGAGACATAAAGCTTTATATTTTAATTGTTGCTAAGTTGGAATTTGAGCTATAAATCCATGAATCTTCTAATAGATTTTTGAGTGACTTCCTTTTTAAATGGTAAAAAGATAAATGTACCAGTGTAAAAATATGGAGATAACTAAAAGCCCTTAGGGTGTCTAGAAAAGCCCAAGCCTCACAAAACAATACAACAAGATTGTCATATTAGGGCCCACAAACATTACTTCTCTTCAGTCTCCCCCTTCCTCCAGGGGCATGCTTGCTTAACTATCAGCAATTGCATTGCCGGAATTATCTATCAAATGAAAAACAAAAGAAAAAGAAAAGAAATTGCATTATCTTAGTACCCATTTGCCCAATATGTTACTCAGAGCCCATGCTGCTCTAAACTAAAACCTAAGTCTCTAAGGCTCATCGGATCAGCTTCATAATAAAAGTAACATTACGAACACACTATCAGAACTGCAATATAGAGTTATCACCTGGCCTGAACCTGCATGCGTTCATTCCTTGGATTATCATGCATTATTACAGTCTTTGTTGAAATAGCATGATGTTAAAATAGATGCCATTGGCATTTCCTATTTAAGCCTTTTAACCTTTCTTGTTCCATATAGTTCTTTGCTGTGTTTTGACTTAGGCCACTTTATCCCTCTCCAAAGATATTAAGTAAATGAGATAGCAAAAGATTAAAAATTGTCTCCATAACAATTTCAAGAATTGTTTTCTGTAGAGATCATATAGGTCATGTTTCCACTTTATCATAAAACTAATATAATAGTGTGTCACGCAAACAAAAATTTAGACTGTTTAAATTGAGAGTGTGGAAATGGAAACAGAAATCTAGAGGTTCCTGGACTCTCTCAATAGAGGGATTCCAAAATGATAATATCATCCCTTAAGAATTTCAACCCATTTCATATAGATGGAATTCAACACATTAAAATATTCTACATGGAACAAAGAAACCAAAGGTGCTTATTAGAAAGACCAAATATGGAAGATCTGTATCAACATGTGTAGCTAGTACCTTTTCTGCATTGCTCCTCAGTTTTTGAGGCCTAATTATTCTATCAGATGTGTCATTAGAATACCGTTGATTGATAGCAGATAACCTGTTCATCTCAGAACCATAGCAAAAGTTAATACAAACATTCAGAAAATAGAAATTTGATGGTGATGATACAAATAGTAAAACAAAATGAAAGCAACATTATGGATATGGTGAAATACTTTTTCATTACAATACAACGACCAAAACCACGATCAAGAGATGATTTGTTCATGACTATTGCATCCTCAATGTCATAACCACTATAACTCATAACAGCAACTGTTGCATTCTGCCCTGCCCCAAGCTTATCATAACCAACCTGAGATTATAAGGTCAGATTCACAACAGAGATTTTTTAATTGGAACACTTACACTGTATTAATAAATATTAAAGAAAAGTATAACAAAAGTAAAAGAATATCACAAATCTTCCTCCCAGAAAGAGGAAAAGCCTACCTATGAAACCACCTTGCATGGCATAAATGAACTATAAACACCCATCAATCAGATACTCGAGTAAAATGTTCCCACCAAAAAAAAAAAAACACAAAAGGCAAATAAGCCTTCACCAGGCTAAAAATCACAGGACTCTGGGATAACAGTTTCCATCTATGCAGCCTCTTCCTTTCCTCTTGTGGTACGTATTTCTCATTTTTTTCAGAAATTCTAAATTCACCTGATTCTCCCACCAATACTGGTTTAGAAAAGTTCTCTCCCTCATCCCTACTAGCCAAGCCATTAATTCCCCATTGTCTTCAATCTCTTCCTGAGGTTCAGTTCCTTCAGCCACCATAACCTCCATTTGGGCATTATTTTTCACAACCAAGATTTTTGAGTTATCTATCCTGCGATGAATTAGAGAATACTAACCAACTCAATTGTCCTTGTTGTCAGTAGTGGTCGCTGAGGATAGACTAAAAGGTAAAGTAATGTGTCCATCCGGCATAGCTGCAAGATGGAGATTCAGACCATATCAGTATGGCAAGAGGTGCACTATGCCAACAACATAAACAATATTCAGGAAGAAAAGGATGGAGAATAAGCAAATAAATTACTGCAATCAGACCAATATCATACTGTACCTTGTCTAAGATGAGAGAAATAGTAATTAAAAAATGAATCGACGCAAAAGAAATGATACTTGAAAGCAACAACACAGAAGTATTACCGGATTTCAGGAAATAAGACAGTGCAAGTCATTAAAAATGACATATCTGACCCTAATGAAGATTATGCAAATAAGTACGGAACTATTGAAGCCACCATTACCCTTGGATTTTACCATATCACTGACTCAAAAAGACTTCCTGCCCAATGTTATGAATGTGAAGAATCCTGGTGTATTGTGTTACTATAGTCCCTGCCATACATAGTCTTGTTCTTATCATATTCTTTGTATTTCTATTTCAGCCCCTCTAAGGGCTCTTTTGTATTTTATTCTTTTTATCATTTAGTCCTCCAAGGACTCTTATGTAATTCTTGATATTATTTAATATATATGGCTCTTTGGGATAGGGGTCAAGTAATCTGTTCAGACACCCCTAAGAACTCCTGCTCTTCTCTTTTGAACTGGTTTGGTGACATGGTACCAGAGCAGGTCGTGTCTACCAGTTGTGGATCTCTCTTGTTTCCTGGATATTAGAGGACAGTTTGAGGGATTGTTTGGCCTCTATTAAACTCAGTTTGAAGATTGTTTGAGGGCTGCTCTGATCAGTTGAAGGTAATAAGTTTTCTCTGGAAAAGACACCCAACAGGTCAGTATTTATTTGATTTATTCAAATTGGCTGGTTCAATCAGCCCAAGACTCTATGGTTGGTGTCCCCCTAGACTTCTCTCACGGTGGGTTTTATCTGAATTGAAGTCCGAGTTATTTTTGCTAGGGTTTTGATCCCATCAGGTGTATAACAGTCCTGAAACATTCCTTGTTTGGCTGTCTTCGATTTAAACTCTCCTTAGTATGATTTCTGCAATGCAACCACAATCGGCCATTGATTTGAACAATATTCACCAGTTCTTCTACTCATTAGCATCAATTTCAGTACTGTGAATCTTGTTTTGAACTGTGGTTGTAATCTGGAAAGGCTGAGAAGGCTGCTATTATTCCCGTAAAGTTTGATGGAACTAACTACAGCATGTGGAAGTTCCATTTCAATTTCTTTGGTGAGGGAAACGATCTGGAGGGATATTTGAATAGAAAGGTCATTATGCCGGATGAGACAGATGCGGAGACCTGTTCACAATGGAAGCTTGATAATGGGAAAATTGTCTCTTGGATACTCAGTTGGATGGTATCTCATATTGCAGTACCCATGAGAAGAACACATATTGCCTATGAGACACATGCATACTTGGAGAAAGCATATTATCAATCCAATATGTCAAGACAATATCAGATTGAGTCTGAGATTTTTTTCTTATTGTCAAGGAGATAGGAAGAATAGACTCCGTAGAAAATGTCGAGTATCTCCATAAGCATTTTGAGAAGATGAAGAAGAGGAATGTTTGCACCTTTTGTAAACAGCATGTTCACATAATTCTGGACTGCCCAGTTAGGTTATCTAAGAGTATTCAGAAAAAGAACCAGCCATGTGCATATCAAGTATCTGATGGGCAAACCACTGGCATCTCTTCTGCCTTTTCTTCTATCGGCTTGCTTGGTGAGTTCTCTGGATAATGTTACTCTCAGTCTCACATTTGGATCATTGATTCAGGAGCAACTAATCATATGATTGGTGCCTACCCCGAACCCCAAAATAACAATTCTGAGACCATCCATAGACATATCATTATGCCAATGGTGAAAAATTGAATATCATTGGTTGTAATGACTTGTCCCTTAAGCTTTCACTTAATGCCTCCTTTCCCCTTTCCAAAACCATTTTTTTTTACTAACCTTACTACTAATCTGATTTTTGTTGGACAACTTGTTGATGAAGGTCATACACTTATATTTTCTCACGATGGTTGTTTGATTTGGGGCCGGTACACTAGGAAGGTGAAAGGGAAGGGGTGTAGGTTGAGACAACTTTTTGTGTTGGAGTTCGAGAATTCTCAAGCATCATCTTCTGCTTACTTTAGTTCATCTTCTTCTAGTTCTTTTGTTGGACAAAGAAAAAATATTTAAGAGTTATAGCATAAACAATTGGGACCCCCCTCATTCTGAACATTTAAAGAAAGAGTCACTCATACCCTTTTCTCACACATTTGAGCATGCCACCTCACCATTCTGAATATAAGCAATTAGTTCATCAGCTTCTTGTTGTTTAGGTAAGAGTGGCTCTTTACCCTTTTCTCACACATCTGAGCATGCCACCTCACCATTTGAGATCATACATAGTGATGATTAGGCTTCATCTAAAGTTTCTCAGCTTGGACACAAGTACTTTGTTTTGCCATGGTACGAGTCCAATTTCAGTATCATGTACATATTCTCCAAGGGGAGAATACACCGATGGAGACATTCTATCTTATCTGAAAAATCATGGTATACAAGTTCAACAGAGTTGCCTAGATACACCTCAACAAAATGGAGTGGTCGAGCATAATATGCCTCAATGTTTTGGCACGCCTTTGTTTTGCCCCACTGTTTTAAAAGTGCAAGGCACAAAAAAGGCATAAGGGCCAATTTGTGCCTGAGGTGCAAGGCGAGGAACACACCTTTTTGAAGAAAAACGCAAAAAAAAAAAAGCTAAAAAATGAAAAAAGTAAAAAATTTCAAAAAATGGCAAAAAATTCAAAATGCAAAAAAATATATATATATATTAAACATAATATTAATAGGAAATATAAACTTAAGTTTTATAATTAATGTTTTAAAAAACCTATTATCTAAAATTAAAATGCATAAACATAACATGTAGAGCCCATAATCTCTTTTTTTCCTCAATTGCATTACTTCAAGTAGCTAATGTGATATAAAACAAATTACATTCCTAATTCTGTGAGTCACTTTTGTGCCATGCCCAGTGTTTTAAAAGTGCAAGGCGCAAAAAAAGCACAAAGGCCAATTTGCACCTGAGGTGCAAGGCAAGGCGTGCGCCTTTTTAAGCAACGCTCAAAACTGCAAAAAAAAAAAAAAACAAAAAAATTAAAAAAAAGACAGAAAACTCTAAAAAATGCAAAAAATAAAAAAAATATTAAAAATAATGTTTTAGAAAACCTAATACCTAAAATTAAAATACATAAACATGACATGTAAAGCGTATTCAAATAAAAATAAAAGGAAGCATATAAAGCATTTTCAAGCATGTAAAACCCAAAATCTCTTTTTTTTCTCCTTAATTGCATTGCTTCAAGTAGCTAATGTGATGTAAAACATATTGCATTCATGATTCTCTGAGTCACCTTTGCACCACACCCCTCGAGGCAAGCCTGAACAAGTCTATGTGAGGGTTTGAAATTCTTATTTCACACATTAAAACTAATGATTTTATAACTTTCATTGCCTTTTAATAAGATATTTTATTGCAATGAATGAAGATATTTTCATGTGAGAAATAAGAATTTCAAACAATAAAATAGACTTGTTCGGGCTTGCCGCGAGGGGTATGGTCAGGGGTCTAGGGGTGGAGCCCCCAGCCCATCCGAAAAAAAGAAAAAAGCGCAACATTTCAAAAAGGCACAAGCCTAGGCACACCAGGTGTGCGGCGTGCACCTTTTGAAGAGTGTGCACCTAGGACCTAGGCAAGGCGCATACCCCAAGATGCACCTCACCTATGCGCCTAGGCGCGCCTTTTAAATCACTGGCCATGCCCCTTGAGGCAAGCCCAAACAAGTCCATGTTAGGGTCTTAACTCTAAATTCTCACACAAAAAATAATGATTTTATAATTTTAATTGCCTTTTAAGGAGATATTTTATTAAGATGAATGAATGAACAACATTAGCAAAAAGGGGGTTCTCGGAGAATTAATAATTATTTTGTGTGAGAATTAAGAATTTAACACCCTAAGATGATCTTATTTTGGTTTGCCTCGAGAGGTGCAATCGGGGGTCCAGGGGCAGAGCCCTCAACCCAACTGCTAGTCTTAATAACAGAAAAGCATAAACTTTTCAAAAGGCACAAGCCTGAGCCAAGGTGCAAGGAGCATCAGGCGTGCACCATTTAAATCACTGCTTTGTTCATCTTCTGCCCTATGAATGTTTCAAGTTATATGCACAATCTGCCATGTGTTCCTTTGTTGGCTATAGTCCAGATCACAAAGGATTTATTTGGTATGATCCCTCTGCTTGTCAGACTCATGTATCTCAAAATGTTATTTTTCTTGAGTATATTTTGCAGAATTTTGGTGTGTTCCTTTGTTGGCCATATTCCTTTGTTGCTAGATTATCTGCAACATTCGTCTCTGTTTTGCAGAATTTTGATTCAGAAGATGTCTCACCTTCAGTTGGTGTGAAGGATTTTCTCGTCTTCTCTCACAAAAGGTTATGTGCTCCAGATCCCATGCCTA
Source organism: Nelumbo lutea (assembly GCF_056320005.1). Taxonomy (NCBI): domain Eukaryota; kingdom Viridiplantae; phylum Streptophyta; class Magnoliopsida; order Proteales; family Nelumbonaceae; genus Nelumbo; species Nelumbo lutea. Next base: position 62,146,548 of record NC_142685.1, read on the forward strand.
CAACCTCACCTCTAATTGGTTCAGATCATCACACTTTTGATACTCCTATAAGTGATGTTCCCTCATATTCTATTTACATTGCTATTGTTACCCCTTTGTCGTTCTTCTCATAATTCTAGACCTCCTAATCGCTATGGTTTTCCTCCAAACTATAGCTCCTTGTCTACTGTGTTATCTACCACAGATATTCCCTGTTCGTATCAGCAAGCGAATACCAATTCTCATTAGAGAGAAGCTATGGATGTAGAAATACATGCATTACATGACAATGACACTTGGGATCTAGTGATTCCCCCTTTAGATGCTTTTTGTCATTGGAAGTCGTTGAGTCTACACTATTAAGCTGAAGTCCAATGGTTTCATTAGACCGGTACAAGGCTCATCTTGTTGCTCAGGGTTATACCCAATAATATGGCATTAACTACGAAGGGACATTCGCTCTAGTTGCCAAGATTACTATAGTCTGTGTTCTCTTGGCTCTTTTAGTTGTGCATTCATGGCCTATTTATCAGCTTGACGTGATGAATGCCTTTCTTCATGGCGAAGTAAAGGAAACAGTGTACATGAAACCTCCACCTAGATATAGTTGTGATCCCTCCCATGTCTATCGATTAAAGAAGTTCTTATACGGCCTCAAATAGGCTCCCCGTGCATGGTTTAAGAAATTTCAGGATGTTGTTGGTGCAGGATATAGAGAGTATCACAGATCACTCTCTTTTTGTCTGTCAAAGATCTTAAGGTATCACAATTCTTCTGTTGTAAATGATGAGGATGGAATCCAGGAACTCAAATCTCTTCTTCATAATTCCTTTCATATGAAATATTCTTCTAATCACAATTCTTCTATTCCCTTACTTATTTCTTGGGATTGGAGGCTCAACATAGTAATCGAGGCTACTTTGTTTGTTAGCAAATATGCTTCTAATCTTATTAAACTTGCAGGTATTATGGACTCCAAACAGGTTGACACACCTTTGGAGCTCAATGTTAAGTTGTCTAAGACAGAGGGCAACTTGCTACCTGATGCTACTCAATATCGGAAACTTGTTGGTTCTCTTATTTATTTCACCATAACCCATCTCGACATCTCTCATGTGGTTCAAGCTGTGAGTTAATTTGCTTGAGCTCCTCGTCAACCCCACATGACTGTTGTACATCAAATTATTCGTTATGTTCGTGACGCTGTATCTCAAGGACTCTTCTTTCCTTCCTCCTCTCCGATTCAGCTGAGGCCTTATGCTAACGCAGGGTGGTGTGTCTTTATGGTAGACTCCCTCATTGAATATAGGGCAATGTCTTCTGTCTGCAATGAGATAGTTTGGCTCCAGTCTCTCATTGTTGATCTTGGTGCCTATCTTCCTATTCCCATTCCTCTCTATGCTGATAACACAAGTGCCATAGAGATGTTTTTTATATATTTACGAAGCCCATCTCTCTTCGTTAGAGACTTGCTTCTTGCTGGCTCCATCTCTCTTCCTCATGTAGCTTCAGACCTCCAGATTTTTTATATATTTACGAAGCCCATGACAAGATCTAGACATCTGTTTCTTGTAGGTAAACTGATGCTTATGTTCCAGCATCAGTTTGAGGGGGAGTGTGAAGAATTCTAATGTATTGTATTACTATAGTCCCTGCTATACATAGTCCTGTTCTTTTCATATTCTTTGTATTTCTATTTCAGCCCCTCTAAAGGCACTTTTGTATTTTCTACTTTTTATCTTTTGATCCTCCAAGGACTCTTATGTAATTCTTGATATTATTTAACATATATGGCTCTTTGGGGTGGGGGTCGAGTAATCTGTTCATACACACCTAAGAACTCTTGCTCTTCTCTTTCAAACTGGCTTGGTGACAATGAATATTTAAATCATATACATAAATCAAAAAGTTGAATCAAATTGAATTGTAAGTAATACAGTATATTTAAATCAGTTACAAACTTGTCAAAAAGTTGAATATAGAATTTGTTTTTGATAAATAACTATCATTAGATTTCATTAGAAGAAAAGGATTACTTCTGTTACAAGCATCCCAGCGTGAGGCACGAGGTGCAGCCTCACTTCTTAATATATATATATATATATAGCAGATTTACAAATGGGACCACTACATCTGATCCCTGGTTACCCCTTGCTTAGTAGAGAATCAGCCAGTTCATTGGCCTCCCTTCCCACCCACTGTATTCTTGCCGATAAGGGCAATTTTTGGCCCCTAATATCAATAAAAATAAATTTTGTAATATAATCTCCAGAATAGGCTACTTTTTTGAGAAAAAATATCAAATGAGGGCAAAAATACTGTTTGTTTCCTTTCTCCTTGCAAACTTTTTCCCACCCCCGATCTCCCCCACCTCTGTTCCTCTTCTTCTTTGCAGAGGGATCTTACCGTTCTGCTCTGAGTTTGAAACAACTCAGATGTGAAGAAGAGAGAAAGAGAGAGAGAGAGAGAGAGAGAGAGAGAAAGGGTATTAACGGTTTCTACTTACCCTCTCGCTTGGCGTCCCTTTGAAACCCCAACCTTCGAATCCTGAGCTGAAGCTGCACTGCGGCTGATAAAAAGCTCACAGTCTGAACAGGGCTTAGTATCTGAATCACTTTGGTTGCAGTGTTTGCTTGTAGCATGTCTGACTTCAAGCAAAATCTCAAATTCAGTTATCATGCTTTCAAGCACAGAATTGACATTCCCCTCCTCCCCACCTCAGAAGTTCAGACAGGGGTGGTGCCACTACGCTCTCCTGTAGCCTCGCTAGTTCCATCCTCTCCTCTCTCTGCACTTGGTCCTGCAACAGGTCCCCAACAGAATTGGCTATGAGCCGAAACACCAGTCCGAGTCTGAATCTGCCGATCCAGAACAAGGCCCGCTCTAAGGAGCTGAACCAGGGGGCAGCAACACGAGGAACACATCCCTGTAGCAGCTCTGGATTTCTCCTCCAAGTACTGTTGGTAGTGTGTCAGGACCCGCACGATGAGATCTGTAAGGTCCTGCCCGCGTGAATCGTTCTAAGGAAGGAAGTGAATAGGATTTTTGCCCTGATTTGATATTTTTTAAAAAAAGGTAACCTATTTTAGAGATTATATTAAAAATTTTATTTTTATTGATATTAGGGGTCAAAAGTTGCCCTTATCGGCAAGAACCCCTAATTATAATCATCTGTTGTGTGATCCATTTGAACTTCTTCATTTCATTTCTTGTACACCATCGGTGTATTTTAGGCTATGCATAGGTGAATTATTTGTTTTGTGAGAGAACTAAGAATTTAACACCTAACATGGACTTGTTTGGGCTTGCCTCAAGGGGCGTGGCACAAAGGCGGCTCGTAGAATCAGGACTGTAATATGTTTTCGCTACTTGAAGTAATGCAATTGAGTGAAAAAAGTGATTAGAGGCTATACATGCTTGAAAATGTTTTATATGTTTGAATTGCATTACTTCAAGGAGCTAATGTGATGTAAAATCCCTTTCCCTTTTCTATCCATCAATTCTTTAAGAGGGAATGGTCGTAAAAAACTTCAAAACAAGAGATTAGAGAAATGGAGTTCATGCAGGCAGGTCAGTGGAGGAGATCCTTGAAGATAGAAGCAAAAAAAAATCCTGTTCGAAGATATGAGAATCAAGGGGAAGGTCAACCCGAAGGTAAGGGAAGCGAAAAAGGGTACAATATTGCCGGAAGGATTAAAAGTGATCGAGTGGCTAAGAGAGTTCATAGCTGGAGCCTGTTCAAAAGGGAAGCAGATAAACTGGCAGGATTTTAGTACATTAGAAGGGAGAAGATATGTTATTGAATGTAAGAGGAATAGAAAACGCTTCTTCATAGCTTTGGCTGAATTTTTTGGTGAGGGACGAAGGCAACTGGTGTGTCTACCAGCAGGAAAACAGAGCCAAGGATGGGGGGAAGTTGACTGGTTGCTCAAAGAGTTTTTATCAGCAGGGTAGAACAAGGTCCAGTGGTCGTGGCAAAAACAAAAGGCCAATGCAGAATGGTGGGAGGTCTAGAGAGAGAAGAGTGGGATAGTAAGTTTGTGATACAAGCCAAGGAAAAGGTTAATGATTGGAGGAGGGTAGCTGACTTACTGGCAACCAGGTTGAAGCTGAAGAGTGTCTTCATAGTAACCCCCTTCGATAACTGTAAAGCCCTCCTAGATCCAGTAGAGAATGAATTGGAAATATCAGCTATCAATGTTCAGGCTGATTTCGGATCATTCACAGTCTTTAAATGGAATCCAACATCCAACTCCAAGGATTTATTTGTCGAAGATGGTGTGGTGGTGCATGTAATAGGCTTGCCTTTTCATCTGTGGAAACAAGTAGCAGAGTCTATAGCAGTATTGTGTGGAGGAATTTTGAAAGGAGCTTTCTGGGGTGATCTTTATTCAGTAGCAATCCTGAAAAGTGGTGTGAAGCCAGAAGACATTCCACGAAAGGTAGAGGTACGAACAGAGGGGAGTTTTGTCTCTGTGTGGCTAACATCCTCCATTGAAGCAGGGCTGTGGAAGGAGGCTCGTATGGTAGGAGGGGAGGAGGAAGAAGAAGCATTACGTGGACTTGTGAGATTGGTTAATTCAAACGGGAAGGAATGTTTCACTAAAAAGGGCCAACAAATTCTGTAAAGCTTTGGGGCAGATGGAAGGTCAAACATGTAGAAAGAAAGAAAAGGCTATGACAAATGGAAGATCTTTTGCACAGGTGGTGTCAGGGTAAATAGACAAAAATATACCAGTGTCTACAAGGAGAGGGCTGAACCAGCAACCTCAGACAGGGAGGGTTGCTGGTTTGACCGTTAAAACAGGGGGGCATGATTTGCTAAGAGGTCACGTGGAAGGAAAAGACTTAGAAAATGGGCCCAGTCGAGTGGATCCCTTTTCTGGTGGGCTGGAGAAGGCAACTCAAGTAATGGTTTTAAAGCTGGGTTCTTATATTACAAGTTTTGAGCCCAAGGCCCATTACAAGACAGATGGGCCAAGGGACCCTTTAAGTAAGCACGTGACTGGGAGGAAGGATGAGCTGATAGACGAGATTAAGCGTCTATCTTCTTCTACCCCTGAATCCCTCCTTTCGATCGAACAGTTCAGGCACAAAATCGCAAGACTCTCAGTCTCGAGGCTCTCTACAGTGGGTCCCATCCAACCTGACGAACTGTCTCTCACCAGATAGGCGCAACACGAGATACCTGAAGCCTAGTGATTTGAACAGAACAGGGTTTGAAGATTAGTTGAGTGAACAAAACAGCAGTGACGATTCTGATAGAGACGAAACTTTAAGTTTGGGAAGTCTGTCTCCGGAAAGCAACAATGATTTACTTGAAATAGAAAGTTTGCATACACAGCTGTTGTATTTAGAGGAAGAGAATGAAGAGGCAGGTGGCGGGAAGACTAGAAATGGCGAAGAAAATGGTCCTAAAGCTGTTAAAACTCCTTCCTTCGTCGAGGGAGCTGACCCTGAGTCTAATGAATTACAGGATGTTGGTGGAGAGGGACAAGAATCAGCCGTGAGGATGGATGTGGGTATTCCAGTATCGGAAACACAGAGAAAGGATTTCCAAGTGGGTAGGTCATCAGGAAGTGATTCTTTCACTATGTCTACATCACAACTTTGTCCAAAAAGGGGAAAGGCCTTAAAACCATTTGTCGCCTATCAACAACTCAATTCCAGTGATTCTAGTCCTACCCCCGTCCTACCAAGTATGGGTGTCAATTCTTTTTTAGGTACTGACTTGTCTGCTATGCCTGTAACAGATATTCCAGCTTCCCACCCAAGAGGTTTTGATGCAAGAGAGAGGGTGATAGTGGAAGGAGGAGAGAGGGTGATGGAAGGAAGTAGTAAGGGGGAGGCAGACAAAATTTGGGAGTTGATCTGTACAATGATGGAGGAACTAAAAAAAAAAGGAACAATACTTAGAGAGATGTTGTAGCTAAAATAAGTTTGAGCAGGGTAAAATTCTTCCTCAGACATTGGCTGGAAAGGATGGAGAAAAGAAAGAGGATGATTGTCGTATTAGGAAGTGGGGGAAAAAGGAACAAAGAAAAAAGAAAAGATCTGAAGTGGAAAGGCTAATCTCAGACATTGAGGGAGATTTAGTATTTAGTGGTAGAGGGGATAAGAGGAAGGGCCTAAAATGAGGAGATTATGACCTTTTCATGGGTTTTTTGCTATTTTGTCTCGACGAAAATTATTAGCTGGAATGTAAGAGGATTAGGGAGTGCAAGAAAGAGAAGGGTGATCAAAGACCTACTCCAAAGGGAAAAACCCGATATTGTGTTGTTACAAGAATCCAAAATGATGGAATTAGATGGGAGATGGGTGAGGAGTTTTTGGAGGTCTAGAATGTAGACCTCCTTCTTGGGGAGCCTCAGGGGGGATTGTAACACTGAGGAGGGAGGATGTGGTGGAAGTAGTGGAAGAATTGATAGGCAGATTCTTAGTTTCCATTAAGTGTAAGAATGTAGAGGATGGGTGTGTATGGGTCATAACCAATGTTTATGGCCCTAATTCCTATAGAGAGAGGAATGAGATGTGGAAGGAACTATTTGCAATCAACGGGGCTATGGGATGGCCCTTGGTGCATGAGTGGGGATTTTAATGTCATTAGATTCTCTAATGAAACCAATAATCCCCAACAAGTAGTTACAACAAGCATGAGGAAATTTAATGGTTTTATTGAAGAGTTGAATTTAAGGAAATACCCCTACTGCATGCCAGTTACACTTGGTCCAACCTTCAGGAAACCCCTTTGTGTCCGAAATTGGATAGGTTCTTATTTAACCTTGCCTGGGAGAATAGTTTGGAAAACTTGGTTGCTAGAGCGTTACCCAGGGTCACCTCCGATCACTATCCAGATAGGTACTGAATTTTTTCCTACAGGACCCAAACCTTTTAGATTCGAAATTGGCTTACCCATCCAGATTTTGTGAAAAAAGTGAAGGATTGGTGGGGTGAGGAGGAGAGGTGGGTAAAATGGAAGGGGATCAAGTTTCATAAGAAATTAAAAAGGTTGAGAGCCAAAATAAAAGAGTGGAATAGAGATCATTTTGGTAGAATTGAGGAGCAAAAATTGTGCCTAATCTCTCGAATAGAAAACTTGGATGTAAAGGAATCACAAAATAGGTTGACCGAGGAGGACAGAGTGTTAAGGAGACAATTGAAAAAGGATTTGGAAAAGGTGTTACTGAGGGAAGAAATCAGTTGGATACAAAAATCTAGACACAAGTGGATTAAGGAAGGCGATGGGAACACTAGATTTTTCCATGATTTGGCAAATGGGAGACGAAAATAGAATCTTGTGACCAAGCTAGAGATAGGAGAGAAGGTGATTACCAACCATGATTTGGCAAATGGCAATCGTGGCAGGGGTGGAATGGCCAAGAATTGATGACGAAGTGGCAAGGTGGCTGGAAAGGGATTTTGAGGAAGAAGAGATTAAGAAAGTTGTCTTTCTAATGGATAGATCCAAGGCACCAAGTCCATATGGCTTTTACAATGGGTTTTTATCAAGACTGTTGGGAGGTGTTGAAAGAGGATTTAGTTGAACTCTTTAAAGAATTTGCAGACAATCACATTATAAGCCCTGGAATTAATGCCACCTTTTTGGCCTTTATAACTAAGAAGAATGATGCCAACCACCCAAAAGATTATAGGCCAATTAGTGAAACCTAGGGGGCTTTCATTCAGGAGCGACAAATAACATATCAGATCTTAATTGCGAATGAGTGTGTGGAGGAAATGAAAAAGTCTAGGAAGAGAGGTTTCATTTGTAAATTGGATCTTGGAAAGGCCTATGATTTGGTGGATTGGGAGTATCTATTAGAGGTTATGTGAAACTGTGGATTTGGGGACAAGTGGTGTAGTTGGATTTTTTGATGTACCAGTACTTGTCACTACTCTATTCTGGTAAATGGTATGGTGAGGGACTTTTTTCCAGCTTGCAGGGGTGCCAGGCAAGGGGATCCACTCTCACCCTTCCTTTTTACCTTAGTAGCTGATGTGATTAGTATGATCATTGCTAAGGCTGACAGTGAAGATGCCATTAAGGTTGGAGAATAGTGAGACACCAAGTCCACGTCACCCACCTTCAGTTTGCAGATGACCTAATGATCTTTTGTGAAGGAGGTTTTAGCGAAAAGGTAGCAAACCTAAAGAAGCTAATCAAAGGATTTGAAAGTATTTCTAATTTGAGAATAAATTTGGAAAAGAGTTGCATAGCGGGTATAAATTTGGAGGTAGGGGAGGTCGAGGCTACTGCGGAGTGTCTTGAGTGTTCCACCTCCGCTTGGCCTATGTCATATTTAGGGCTTCCTTTAGGGCCAAATCCCAGGGTGAGTACATTTTGGACCCCAGTGATGGAAAAGTTTGAGAAAAGATTAGCCTCATGGAAGAGGAATTATGTCTCTTTAGAAGGGAGAATTACCCTACTAAGAGCTACCTTGGCTAACTAACCTACCTATTTTTTGTCTGTATTTAGGATACCGGTTAGGGAAGCTAGGAAACTTGAGAATTACTTGGTTAATTGGGAAATTGTGTGTAGAAATAAAGAAGAGGGGGGTTTGGGACTTAGGAGGGTAACTAGAAAAAATCAAGCTTTGTTAGGGAAATGGTTGTGGAGATGGCCATTGGAAAGAGAGAGATTGTAACATGAGGTGGTGGGAAGCATTCATGGGAGGTCAGAGAATGGATGGGATGCTGGTGTATCAAGGCAACCTAACCTAGTAGCACCTTGGAAGGCCATTCACAACACCCTTCCTCAATTCCTCAATTTTATCAGGTATGATGTTTGTTCTGGCAACACTATTCATTTTTAGGAGGATGTTTGGGAAGGAGACACACCTTTAAAAGATCTGTTCCCTTCGCTATTATCTGTTTCTTTGTACAAAAAAGAGGTGGTCTCAAAATTTGTCTCACCTTTGGGAACACCCTTAGATCCTACTTGGGATTTTGGGTTTCGTAGAGGACTTAGGGATGATGAAATTGAAACTCTTTCTGTCTTGCTTGGTTGTCTTAATTAGGTTTGTTTGGATCCCTCCAAGCCAGATAAGAGGGTATGGACTCCTAGACCCAATGGAACCTTCACTTGTGCTTCTTTCTTCAAGTCCATCTCTCAACTTTCTACTCACCAACCCTTTCTGTCAAAAGAAATTTGGTGCAGGCCAGTTCCCCAAAAAATTATGGCGTTTTGTTGAGAAGTATTCCATGGGAAAGTAAACACTCTAGATAACCTACAAAAGAAAAGACATTTCCTCTATATTTCTCCTAATTGGTGTATCCTTTGTAGAGCTCACTGTGAGGATTGTTACCACCTATTAATATCTTGTACCTTTTCTGCAGGCCTTTGGGCTTGGCTACTTTCATTGTTTGGGAGTAGTTGGAGTCTGCCAGTAGAAGTTCACATGCTCTTCAACCATTCTACCTTTTATTGACCTACAAAAATAGGGAGAATTATGTGGAGATGTTCTCGTGCTGCCTTGATTTGGACTCTTTGGGAAGAAAGGAATATTAGAATTTTTCAAGAAAAGGAAAGGAGCAATCAAGAATTGAAAGACTATGTGTTAAATAGGGCAATACCTTGGCTAAAGACCTTGGAAATCTTTCACCAATTCACCTTTAATGACACCTTTGGAGAATTGGTCAGCAATAGTGAGGTGTTCATCCCTAAAGGACAAATCAATTACAAGCTGGTCTCCTCCATCCGAAGGTTCACTGAAGTTGAACTTTGATGGAAGTAGCATGGGTAATCCAGGATTATCCAGAATGGGGGTGCTTTGAGAAATGAGAAGGGAGAGTTTGTTGCTCTACTCGGGTCCATTGGGAATTGGGGACTCCATCAGGGCAGAACTTTTAGCGGTTGTACAAGGGGTGCGATTTGCAAACCAGCTGGGGGTACAATACCTAACAATCGAGGGGGATTCCAAAGTGGTGGAGAGATCAGCAAAAACTTTGTTAGATGTATTAGCTAAGCAAGGGGTGAATAGGGAAGAATTGTTTTGGGCTCAGTTGTGATTCTTGCATCTCGCGCCTCTCCCTGGGATGTTGTATGAACTCACTCTAAATCTGCTTCTGAATTAATAAACTTATTGTCATTTATAAAAAAAAATGTTTTATATGTTTGATTATTTTTTTAAGTTCCCATTTGAATATGCTTAATATCTTACGTTTATGTATTTTAATTTTAGATAATAGGTTTTTCAAAACATTTATTTTAAAATTTAGGTTTATATTTTTTATTAGGGAAAATCTATGATATGGAAAAGATATGGTATGGAAAGAGTTTTGACCAATCAAAAGCCACCCATGAATTTTGATAAATAACACCTAATGTGCCACCAAGTTTGTGATTCCAGTTGATTGGTCAGGTGTTTTTCGGATATCATATCTTTTCCATATCATAGTTGAACCCTTTTTATTAACATTATGTTTTATATTTTTTTGATGGTTTTGGCATTTTCTTAAATTTTCAGACATTTTTTACTTTTCAGCATTTTTTGTACTTTTGCGCCTTGCTTCAAAAAGGCGCACACCTCGCCTTGTGCCTCAGGCGCAAATTGACCTCTGCGCCTTGCGCTAGGATTGGCAACAGAGCGGGTTCAGGGCGGGGATCATATTCCCTGTCCCCAACCCCGACTCTGAAATTAACCCCCGTCCCCATCCCCGATCTCCGTCGGGGATAAAATGTGTACTCCATCCCCGACCCCCAACAGAGATGGTTTACCCGTGGGGACCCGAATCCCCGAAATATTTTTAGATAATAGTATTTTTCTGAAAAAAATAAATTCACTTAAAATAAAAAAAAAAAACTTAAATTATAAATAAGGTTTCAAATATGTTTTGATATATAGAAATAATATAATAATATATATATTTAATATAAAAACATTTTATATATATAATTGGAGTCAGGGCGGGCGGAGACCTCAATCCCCATCCCCGACCCCGACCGAGTTTTCCTATTAATCCTCGTCCCCGTCCCCATCCCCGCCCCACCAAATGGGTAAGTTAAGAGTAGAGATTTCTGTGGGTCAGGTTAAGTGATAAACCTGCACCGCCTTAGATTGACATAAGGCTCAGCTCAAGACAAAGAGGTACATCTAGATGTATGTCATAGACTATCAGGAGATGTTTGTCTCAGTGGCACAAATGAACTCCATACAAATCTCTTAATGGAAGACCTAGAGATATACACGGAGTTTTCCTTATCGGTATGCTTATTAGTGTCAAGCAAAAAGAGCTACAGACACAGGGACTAATGGGACCTATCCATCCTCCAGGCTTCCATGTGTAAGAGGAGTCCATATAACCAATGACTTGACTTCCTGTTCTACAGCCCAGGCTGTCATTAGAACCAATCCTCAAACTAATTTGTTCAAAACTTTCTTCCTCCCACTTTCTGTGCCTATGTGATGTAATACATCAACAGAAATTGCCCCATTACCAAAACAAGTTCTGTGAGGAAGATTAACAGCATCTGTGACAATTACTTCCATGGCCTCTTCCAGTGCAAATATTGATCAGAGGTGGACTTATCTCACAGCCTATGGAAAAGTAATCACTAATCAGGATATTCAAATACTTCCCCTTTCCACATCCTGCATTCCAGATAAGGATTTAAGTCCAAACAGTCAGTTGTTTAGAGAGAAAGAAACAGCAAAACTTTTGAGAACCAGTCCACCCTGTTGAGAATATATATGGGAAGGTTGAATGCTTGCTTGTAAAGTGAGCATCCATCACCAACCCTTTTGCTGGTTTCAGATCAGTAGGGCAGTATAATCTCAGATGACATTGTTATGCAATATCTAATAGTGGACCTTTGAGTTTTTGTATCTGTTATATTTCATCGGCAGGAAATCTCTCCCTCCCCAAGCTTGTCTTTTAATGAAATTTCACTTTTCAAAGTTTAAAAGGATAAAAAAAAAGACTTCCACAATTGTTCTCTCAAACAACACTCTTACTTCCTATTCTTCTACTAATTCTCTTCCACTTGAAAATAGGCCTCATATCACAACTCATCATAATCTTGGCATGTTTACAAGTTGCAACCCAATCTTACCCTGAAAAATTAGGAGGTACCAAAGCAATTTTATAAATGTAACCTAGCTATTATGTACTTTATGCAGGTTTCCTTTTTCACATCCAAACTACAAAATATACAATGCCTTAAGGTACCAAGAAGTGTTTGAATCTAAAAAATGTCAAACAATTTGATTTTTTTTTTCAAATAGCAGACTGATTTGAGTAAAAACAATGGAAAAATACTTGCCTGGTTGTAAGCGACATTGCCCATAGCTTGTTTTCCCATTGCACACTACACAGATAAGACAATTATGTTAAGACCATTCAGAATCATTGTTCCATCACCAGGATAAAATATCTCTAGATATTGAAAGAAATATTACACAAAGGCCAAGAAAAAACAACGGATAAACCTGATATGTGTTTCTTGGTGATTGATTATGGTGGGGATAAGGTATTAGTCCAGCACATACACCTAAGATGGTAAAAGGCTCAATTTCAATATGAGTTGTTTCTGGTTCAGCATCCCCTTCATATAAAGCAATCTACAAGATAAAGAATGGCTTATTCACTGAATCATTAATAAACAAGTATGTGAATAAAAATATTAAGTACTAAAGGAAATAATATAGACAACAAACCAATGCATTGTTCTCCTCATTGACATCAAGATATTCGATCAATCCTTCACGTAAAAAATCATTGAAACTGCGAACTCCATCCTTGAAATGTATTCAGGATAACAGTTAGGAGTAAGTTATAGCGCTATTATAACTTAAGTAATTAAATCTTATAGACAGCTATAGAATGGCAAACCATTAATTCCTTCATATGATGTTCTTTGATCCTTGATACACCCTTATCAGCGATAACCAATGGACGACAAACACGACCACCATCTGAAGCAATGTAAACGCACCGCTGCCAAAAATTTGAAGATTTTATCATCTAGTTGAATGCATACGTAAATGGAAGGATGTTACAATAATAAGAAAATGCAAAACACAAATAAAAATACTAACAAATTTCAACTGTTCTCTATGTGATGCAACAGGAAGAAATTTGATCATCATCAAAGAGCTCTTGAGGGAAAACCAAAGAAGAAACTCATGTATGATGTTAAAAGGAGCAGCCCAAATTTTCTTAACAAACTAAAGCCCAAAGAGAAATCCATTCCCGTCTATTGGTATACATGAACCCTGCTATCATTCCATAAAAATAACATAGCTTATGGTTCTTGGAAGTAAACAAGAAGGAAATATGTGAGCAGTTAGTTGATCTCCTTTTATCAAAAACACAGCCATAGATCATTCAGTTCAGCCACTTCAGCCATTACCAAACAGCCTTGAGCTCATTGCAAGTTGATAACCCATCATGATGTCTTTGTTATGGTAAACCGCGTTTCAAGCTGTATCTATGGCTCCATTCTTTTTACAATATACTATAGTTTCTCATAGACATTTCAGCATCTGTTCCCAGATAATACAGCAAGATCTTAGCATTTGCTTGAACTCTTGACAACATTTTCACCTTTTGGAGGAGGTTTGGCCACTGCATGGTTTCTTTTGTTTTCAAAAGAAAAATTCCTAACAGAGGAAATGCAGTAACCAGATCAGTCCTCTGTTCATCCAAGACTATCACCAACCTGCATCACTATAAGTTTTTATAGGTATATGCATGCTTTAAAATGTTTACATATATCCCAAAATTTTCACACTGTAATAGAAAAGTTTCAAGGTTACAGACACAAACTATTATTGGAATATATTTCAACATACTCCCCAGTTCATTAAATATATCATTCTAAGGAATTTAGTTTACTAGTATATAATTATTTTTTTTATAACTTCCAAAATTTTAAAGATAAAAAAGCAACATATGCAAATGCCCCCTATTAACACCTTAGCAAGGTGCCACTTGCACCTCTTAACATCATAATAGACAGATTACAACTGAACCCAATCCAAATGCCCCCTATTAACGTCTTGTTTTGCCAAGAAGTCAGCCAGCTCATTTGCTCATTGTTGCATCCAGTGTCTTCTGATGTTCATATTACTTGACAACCATTTGAATCTCTTCACTTCCTCCCTATAGGTCCATACCATAGCCTCCGGTTTACTTAACAAACTCACCACCACATTCGAATCCCCTTCAATAATCAATCTATCCAAATTCATATCTTTTGCAAGTTGCATCCCTTGAATTGAGTAGAAGATCAAGACTGTAATCAGTCTTGAATCCTAAAAGGTTTTAGGTTTGTAAAACAGAAAAGAAGATGAGAGAAAAGGGAGAGAATAGAAGAGAAGCAAGAGAACACAAGTTGCTGAAAGGAGGGACAGATTCTTAACAGATCTGACGCCGCCACTCTCTTAATATTTATAGGTTTATGTTTAGTACATGATGAAAGGACACATCTGCCCTTGGTACTTACATAATAAAGAAAGTAAATAAAACTGAAATAAATAACAGTTGAATTAGCAATCTGACTCAAACTAACACTACTATAACTGAAACAAATACTGTTGTCCTACGAACACAGTGGGGACCACTGCAGTGGGGCCCACATCAGTGTTCTCTACAAATTGCTGCAATAATTTCAATAATCAACCTTTTGCAAGAATACAATAATGATGCCATCTTTATCCTTAAAGACTCCTCTGAATCTACAGGATATAAACCAAATAATTTAACAAATACAGTCAATGTTTAATAAACTCTTATGAAAGGATAAAGAATATAATACCTAAATAAGTATATTCAGATGTAAACCATTTTTTATGAGTCAATTCAACCATCTTTTAATTTTTTTGTAAAATGCGAAGCAAATTTATTAGAAGAAACTAGCCAAATACAAGAGTGGGGAGTTCAATCATCAGAACCCACAATCCCCTGGAGCAACTGATATTTACACACACTACAGATACAGAGTGCAAGACGTTACAACCAGGCTGCTAGGAAGGCTACCTTGCAGCAACAAACCAAGAACTCAACCTCCCCACCACTACACTAATCAATTAATCAGTCTGCAAACTAAGACCCTGAAAAACTCTTTTGTTTCTTTCAACCCAAACTGTCCACACCACAGCCACAGGAATCAAGCTCCAAACTAGTTTCCCATCTGCACTTAAACCTTGTGGGCACCAACCAGAAAGCAACTCTCTCAGATTTTTTGGGCAGACCCAGGATAGATTCAAAGCTATAACAAAATAAAGCCAGATCTTATACACCTTTGGGCAATTGATGAATAAATGATCTAGGCTCTCAGAGAACTGGTTACACAACGGGCAGGCAGGGTCTTGTTAACCCATCAACATTTCCTAAAAAAACCAAATAACATCTTAAGGTGGATTAAAGACTCTAGGTCTACCCAAGTCGATCCCTTGTTAACCCAACACCCATGTGGGCCCCATATATTTGTAATGAGCAAAAGAGAAGGTTTCATTCCCTTTTGATATGCCTTAGGCTGATCCCCATCATTTGGAAGTAAGAATCAAAGGACTTCCATTTCACCGTTGGAAGTTGTCGATTTTGAAGGCTATTAGAGATTGTTGTGGGGAATTTGTGGAGGTGTGTCGTGAAGCTAGAACACTCCAAAACTTGAGGTTGGTTGCATTAAGATAGGATGCTTCACCTTTCAAGTTGATTGTTGAAGATTAATTAGTTTTATGATGTTTTTCTTAGTAGATTTTTATGTTAGTTGTTAGATAGGAGGTGGGGACCACAGTAGTTATGTGAGTCCAAATTTTATCATGTTTTTGAGTGTTAGATATGCAGTTTTATGTTTTGCGACCTATAAGGGCATAGTTGTCTTTGTATTGTTCTATTATTTTAGTATAAATAATAAGTGAAGGGGGCGGCCTGATCATTGCTTTCTTCTCTTTTCAACTTCTCTTCTTCTCCTTCTCTCTTCCTTCTCTCTTCAAAACTACATTCTTTCATATTTTTTAATTCAGCAGATTCCTACTTGGTAACAAAGCATCGGCTAGGGTTTCTTCAAGCATTCCCATGCAGCCCTAGATCAGTCGACTGCACAAAGTAGTAAAGGGCTGATCGATCTGCTATACATTGCCCAGTTCTTGGAGTTTTTGGTGGGGTCTAGACATTAGGAAGGTGATCTACTGTTCAGCATCAAAATCAGGACGAACTAGAGTACGGGGAAGAGTCCCAGAAAAGTTGGACTCTTTGTTTTTTATCGGATCTTCGGCGCCCAGGTATTGTTAGTTTTCTTTTGACTTTCTGAAGAGGGCGGTTTGGTTTCTAAAATTTTCTAGGCCTCCCGGAGTGATCGATTCACTTTTCTCTCTATTAGGAGTCGTGGGGAGGAGAGAGATTTCCCTCCAACTAGGGTTTTCTTCTTCCGAAAGGGTTGGTTTCTATGTGATATTAAATTATTTTTTGAAGGTCTCCAATCTATTTCTTTCTTACTGTTGAACTATTTGAAGTAAAATGAAGAGTTGGAATACCGAGATGAAATCTATCGGTACTGTGGGATTGGGTGTTGGAGGTACTAGTGATATTTTTGGGTCTAGGATCATTACTACAATAAAACTTGATGGTAAAAATTATTTGGAGTGGGCACAATCAGCTAAGATGGCTTTTGGTGCTCGTGGAAAAATAGGGTATCTCACTTGGGGGGAGAAGAAACGTGATACAAACTCTTCCCGATGGGTGCAAGAAAATTACATGGTAATGTACTGGCTCCGTAATTCTATGTTACCTCATATTGCAAAAAAAATCCTATGGGCTAATACTGCTAAGGAGATTTGGGATGGAGTGACTGAAACCTACTCTCAAAAGCAAAATGAAGCCAAAGCCTATCAGTTAAGAAATCAAGTGATAAGTATGAAACAGGGAGAAAAACTTCTTCTTGTGTATTTCTCCATGCTGAAAACCCTATGGTAGGAAAGAGATCACTTAGAAACTGTGGTATGAGAAAGTGTAAATAATGCAACAATTTATCACAAAATGGTAGAGAGGAATAGGGTTTTTGAGTTGTTGGCAGGGCTGAACCCTGAATTTGACATTGCTAGGTAGTAGATTCTTTCTAGGGAGGGTGTGACACTCTCTCAAGCCTATGCTTTTGTCTCTAGAGAGGAGAGTAGGAGGAATGTAATGCTGAGACAGCCTGGGATTGACCAGTCGGCTATGGTTGGTACAACAAAACCTAAGCTGAATGGAGACAGGGGGAGTAGTGAGACTAGAAGGGAAGATAAGAAGGAATAGTAGTAGTGGGTCAGAGTCAGTGAACCAGATTATGCTTTGGCACAATTGCTTGGGACATCTTTCTTTTAGTTCTTTGAAATGTCTTTTCCCAGAGTTGTTTGAGCCTGTTCAAGTATCTACTTTGGAGCGTAAGAGTTGTCAATTAGGAAAGTATCGTAGACAGTCTTTTAAACCAAGTAATAAAAGTACTTCTGCATTTAATATTGTTCACACTGATGCATGGGGGTCATATCAAATCCCTTCCATGGGAGGATTCCGTTACTTTCTCTTGTTTGTGAAAGATTATACACGATATTCTTGGATATATTTGATGAGATCATGTGATGAGGTTCCTAACTTAGTATGACAATTCCACCAGATGGTTCTCACACAATTTGGAATGAGAACTAAGGCCTTTAGATCAAATAATGCCAGAGACTACTTTGAGAAGGACCTAACCACGTATCACTTAGAACATGGTGTAATTCATCAGAACAGTTGTGCATATACACCGCAACAGAATGAAGTTGCTGAGAGGAAAAACAGACACATTGTGGTGGTGGCAAAGAGTCTTATGGTGTGTGCTTCAGTTCCTGTGAAAGGGGTGGCCAGATCATTGCTCTCTTTTCTTTTCAACTTCTCTTTTTTAATTCAGCAGATTCCTACTTTGATCATCCATCATTATAGTGGATGAAACCTCTTCCCTAGAGCCAACAACAACTATGCAGGGTAGAGTGGGGGCAGTGCAACCATTAGGGTTGGAGAGACCGATGGTCCTATAGTTGGAGATAACAAAGTTAGTCAAGCCATACTAGAGGACAGGGTGTTGAACGAATAGAAGATGAGATTGAAAAATTTTCAAACAAGGAGCAAACTTACGCATATCAAAATCAACTTATGCATATCAAAATTAGGTGGCCAGGGTGTTCAAATCACTCTAGCTAGCTTGGACAAACTCTTGGGGATAGAAAAAAAGGACCAATTGCGATTTTTAAAGTGGTTGGAAACCCTCAACCTGTGATGGCAACCCTTGATCAACTATTTGTTTCTTAACAACCAATTAAAGAAGTACAAATCCCCCCACTATTTGTTTTTCTCTTACCTCACCTATTGTAAGTTGCGGTTGCAAGTTAGTAGATCAAGAAGTAAGTCTAAATCAAAATCAAAACCAAAATCACTTTTTGCCCAATGGACTAGATGCTATTGTTCCTTGCAGTCCAAGGGAGTGGGAGGTCTTAGGAAAGTCAACTGAGGAGATTGGGGAGAGGAAAGACTAGGGGAAACCATTGTAGAGGTTGATGTTGGATTATTTGAAGGAAGGGGCAAAAAATGAAGAGCATTTAGAAGGGGTGGTAAGTGAGGGTGAGGGCGGTTGAAAGATCTAAGGGAGGCTTCTGTAGTGCGTAAAAGATGGGAGGGTGAGGAGATGGTGGGGAACATCACTAATGGAGTGGAGGTCTTTCGAAGGCTTTGGGAATTCAACTAGCAAAGCAGAAGGGAGACACAAAGGTGTGAAATTCACAAAAGAGAAGGTCCAAACTGGTAATACTTACTTCATCTTGAATTAAAATTGAGAAGACTTCACATAAAAGAGGGAAATCAAGAATACAGATTGGTGGGGAACAAGGGCTGTTGAAGGGTCAACGAAGATGAACAATTGGAACATGAGAGGTCTAGGGAGTGCAAGGAAGAGGAGAGTGGTGAAGGACTTCTTAATGAGAATTAAACCATCCATGATAGTTTTGCAAGAAACTAAAATTGAATTGGTCACTAATGCTTGGATGACAAGCATTTGGGTAGGAATAGCTTGGGAGGATAATCAAGTGGAATGTTTGGAAGTGGTGGTGGGGGGTGTAATATATTTGCAATGAAATTTAAGGACAATGAAAAGGGTTTTGTGTGGTGGTTGACCAATGTTTATGGATCAATTTCTTATAGGGATAGGGAGAACTTGTGGGTGGGTTGTATAATATTAGTAGTTATGAAAGGGATTGTATAATTTTGTTCCGAAGAGAATGTTAGATCATCAAAAACCACAAAAAGCGTGAGAAATTTTATTGAGTTCGTTGATGACTGTATGTTAAGGGATTTACCTTTGCAAAATGCACAATTTGCATGCTCTAACCTAGTGGGAAGATCTATTTGGAGCAGTTGTGGTTAAAGCTTTGGCTAGACCTACTTCAGATCACTGGTCCTTGCTTTTGGAATCAAAAAAGTTGAACTTTCGTCCAATCCCTTTTAGATTCAAAACCATGTGGCTAACACACCCTAGTATCAAGAAAAATATTGAAACCGGGTGGAATGATTGTAAGGTTGAAGATTGGGCAGCGTTTCATTTCTTGCAAAAATTAAAAATGGCAAAAGAAAAGTAAAAGATTTGGAAACAAGAAAATATTTGGAAGACTTGGAGGAAATAAAGTAGAGGTTTTGGACCAAATTGAAGCTTTAGACAAAAAAAAAAGAAAGGGAAGAGGAGAGGGATTTGAGCAAAGAAAAAAGAAACAGAGATTGGACTGAAAGCTGATTTGGAGTTAACTTTGAGGAGGGAAGAGATTAGCTAGAGACAAAAAATAAGATGCAAGTGGTGAAAAGAGGGGGATGGAAATAGTAAGATTTTTCACTTGTTGGCTGATGGGAGGAGAAAAAAGCTTTTACTTCTTATTTTAAGAGATTGTTTGCAGTACCTTGCCCAACCAGACCAATTGTGGAAGGGCTGGGTTGAGAAAGAATACCTAAAGAGTTGGCTGCGAAATTGGAAGACTCTTTTACTTTGGATTAGGTAAAGAGGGTCGTGATGGGGATGAGTGGGAAAAAATATGACCCAATGAAGATTTTTCACAAATTTTTCAAGATGGAGAAGGTAGGAAAAGGGATGAATGCAACATTTATTTCCTTAATCCCTAAATCTGCAAGTGCAGTCTCTACTAAAGGTTTTCAACCCATTAGTGCCACTACAAGTTTACACAAAGTAGTGGCAAATCTGTTGCCAGTGAGGCTTAAGAAGGTACTTCATTTTGTGGTCTCAATAGAACAAGGAGCTTTTGTGCAAAACAGACAGATTTTAGACCAAGCCCTGGGCGCTAATGAAGCTTTGGAAGATTTTACGAAGTCGGGGAAAAGTGGCTTTGTGCTTAAATTGGATTTGGAGAAGACCTATGACCACATGGACTAGGGCTACCAAAAATGGGTGATGGGGGAGATGGGATTTGAGCTGGAGGTACCTAAAATGCCTACTGACTCAGATATCTTAAAGAGTAGAGCATTTCAATTTCCAAGCAGATGTGCTCTTTTCTTGTCCATTTTCCCAATGTGGTTCCACTTTTACAAGCTGTTTAAAAGTGAATATGTGGTCAATTTCAGATCAGTCTGAAATCTTTGGGTGCTGTCCAAGAATTCAGGGTGATACTAAGGTCAAATTGATGTGGAGCTGCATTCCATTTGCTGTGTGTTGGGAAGTATGGAAGGAAAGAAATAGAAGAATATTCGAGAATAAGAAGAAAAGAATGGTAGAGGTGGTGGCATGGATCAGCTCTTCAGTGATTGGTTGGGTGTTGAATATGCCAAAATTTCAAGGAATAAAGAACGAATACTTCAGGGCAGAATTTTGGTGTTCTATGAATTCTTAAAATCTGGCTTTTTGTTGTATTGTTTGCTTTGAAGTTTGTTATGTGTTTATCTTGGTTCTTTCTTGTTTTGGTAGTGCCTTCTTATGATCCTGTCACCATACTTAAGGTGTAGTCTTTTATTTTAGCAATAATTTTTTTTTACTTTATTAATCTTCAAAAAAAAAAGATGGGATTTGGATAAAGGTGGATCAGATGGTATTGGGTTGTTTGAGGACCACACATTTCTCAATTCTCATCAATGGATCTCCTAAAGATTTTTTTAAAGCCACAAGAGGGGCTCGACAAGAAGATTCCCCTTGTAATTCACCTTGGTGGTTGAGATCATTAGTAAGTTGCTGAAAAGAACGGATGAGAGGATTTTTTTTCGAGTGGTTTCTCATTTGCAGTTTGCAAATGACACTTGAATCTTGGGGGAATTAGATGTTTGGAGGATGTGAGAACTCTTAGGTTAATTTTGGAGTTGGCGGAAACGGTTTAGGGGCTCAAGGTAAATATAGCAAGGTATAATCTGATGGGAATTCAAATTACTAGAGAAAATCTGCGGGAATGTGCTTCTATTCTTGGATGTGGAATTCAAGAGTGGCCTTTGAAATACTCAGGGCTTCCCTTTGGGGGGTGGGACCCAAGGGAGGGGAGCTTTTGGGATGCAATGATAAAGAGATTTAGCTTCTTGGAAAAAGCACTATATCTCAAAAGGGGGTCGGTGACTTTAATCAAATCTACCCTTTTCAACCTTCCAACCTATTTATTGTCAGTTTTCAAGAGGTAGCGACCATAAAAATTATCAATTGAAGAGTAAGGACATATTAGGATGGATGTAAGAGAGGGGGATGATTTGGGATTAGGACGTTGTTAGAGAAGAATAAGGCCTTATTAGGCAAACGGCTGTAGAGATTCCCTAAAGAAAGTGAGGTATTGTGGTGTCTTTTTGTTAAAAGTATTTATGGAGAGCACCCATATGGCTGGGACAGAGGTCCAGATAGAAGCGTTAATGCAAGAAGACCATGGAAAATGAATCTAACTTTCCAATTTTTTGCAACACATCAATATGATGCAATTTCAGATCAAGAATTAAAGTTCTGGGAAGACTTGTGGTGGGGGTATTTTCACCTTTGCCTTTCTTTTCCTAGAATTTACAACCTATCCGCTATCAAAAATAAAACAATTGTTGAAATGTCAACCAGGGAAAGGAATGGGCTAGTCTGGGATTTAGGGTTAAGAAGACCTCTTAGAGACCATGAAACCTATGAATTAATTCCTTTACTTATTCTACTCCAAGATGTCCAGCTCTCCCCTGCAGGGTGTGATGAGAGGATATGGGCTCCTGAGGTTAAAGGCTCCTACTTTTATGTTCCCTTCCTTAAAACTTCACTTCCCTATGTTGATCCTCAATCACTTCCTGCTAGAAAGTTTAGGTCCAGACTGTTCCCCTCAAAAGTTAAGATGTTCTGTTGGGAAGCTGCAAACAAAATCAGTAAGACCTCCAAGTGTCTTATGCCTAAAGAGTGGGGAGTCCACCACCCACCAGTTGTTGCACTGCCCTTTTGCACTACAGTTATGGAAGCACTTTCTTTCTATGGTGGGTAAGAATTGGTATGCACCAAGCGAGGTAGTGCACTTGTTCAAGACAGATTTCCTGCGTCTCTCTACTCGGAGACACAAAGTCCTTTGGCAGTGTATGAGAGCTGCTGTTCTGTGGGGGATGTCATGTGAAAAGAATGCTAAACTTATTGAGAATCACGAATCAGATGAAGAGGTTATAGAACTCACCTTGATCAGGGTGGCACATTGGGTGCTGGTGCAGATAAGTTTAAGGCAGTATCCATAAATGACTTTTTAAGGGGATGGCAAACAATGATTGTTTTTCAGATTAGCAAAAAGCAAAGACTACTAGATTGGTCTCCTCCTGAAGCAAGTTAAATCAACTTCAATTTTGATGGGTGTTGCCTTGGACAGCCATGACCTTTGGGTGTGGAGGGTGCCATCAGATACCAGAATGGTAATATACTAATATTATACTCAGTTTTACAGGCCCATCAGGAAAGGCTAACTTCTTAAGAGCAGAATTGCTAGCACTAATTCAAGGTCTAAAACTGGTACAGCAGCAGGGGTGGAGAGATGTGATTGTGGAAGAGGATTGTCAAACTGTAATTTGCTGGATGAAAGCACAAGACCATATACCCTCTAAGGGTACAAAAGAAATGGATCCAATCCGAAGAAGAGTGGTACATCCCTAAAATAGATAAAAAACGGTTCTCAAATTATACTAATGTAAAAAGAAAACAAGAGAAAGAGAGTGAACAACTAGCCAAAAAAAAAAAACCACCGTTGCAAGAACTTACCTGTCTCTCATTTACATAGACACTTACAAACTCTCCAATTTTGCCAGATCTCCTCAACTTTCTCAGGGCATTAGCAAATTGCTGCAAGAAGACAAAAAAAACCCTTAACTAGAAGCCGAACCTGCAGAACAAGACAGTAATCACCTCTATAGGGCATTATATACCTTTGGCTGCCTATGCTTTCCAAGAATAAGCCCATTAAAAATAACTAGAAACGAATTTGGTGTATGAATCTCCTCTGCAGATAGCAGTTCCAAGTCTTCAACACCCACGCTGTGACACTGATGCAGGAAAAATAAACATCATAGTAAATAAACAGTACATTCAAGCATATGAAATCATAGCCACAAATTACATGACCATATCAAAAGGCAAATTCAAATTAACCAGAAAAAATATACAAACATGCAATATGTCAAGCAACTATGCTCCTTATTTTCAAATTCATACAAATAACTAAGTTCACTGATATAAAGTCATTTAATAGAGTTCACTATGTAAAATAACCTCTAGTATAACTTCACAAAGTGCTACGTCTATGGTGTCACTTGAGAGCTATTATTGGAGAACTTTAATGGCTACAATAGAGGAAATGTGGGACCCTGATGCATAGGAGGCGCATTTAGAGAAACATGGATCATTCTGGCAATATGTTCTGGACCAGTAGGTCATGGGGACTCAGCTGCTGGTGGAGGACTGTGAATTGGAAGAGTAATTAGCTGCAGGAATATAGTAGGAGACTAAGGTGGTGAAGGTCTGGCTACAGTACAACAAAAAAGGACTATGGCAACATAAAGCTATCATGAAAGTAATCATATTATTGGCAGGGAACTTCAAACAACTTTCTCCTAGATTCAAAGATCTGCAAATAGCTTGGTGTATATAATGGCCAAGGAAGGAAGGGGTATACAACGATCAATTGGTTTTGGATCAACTTCAATGTCATCAGTAAGGAAGTGGGCTGGATAGCTACTCGCTAGCCTGAAGATGGAGGATAGCAGGCATATTGTACATAACTCAATTCTTTTTCTCAATTAAAATATTATGAATAATTAGTTATCAATTGAAAAGCAAAAAAAGTAGAATAAGAATCCCAAGAGTTTTATTGTGAAGAAAATCCTATCATAAAATAACAAGGCCACCTTCATAAAAAAGCACATGTGTGTCTGCACTTTATCAAAACGATAAAGAAGGAATATGTACAGTTTTGCCTACACATTATAAACAACACAAGAAAAATCTTATGTACATTCTTTTCTTGCATTCTTTACAGGTAACATATGCTTTAGTGATTCAAAGGGAAAGTATTTTAGATATATGGACCAGCGACAAAGTCATTTCAAAAAAGAATTTACAGAAAATATTAAAATGATATATACTTATTATTACTAAGAAATCCTCTCACTCTCTTAAAACCACTAATTATCTAGCTAAGGTAAATTAAATTTATCTAGGGATTGGTCTGTTCAAACAAGGGGCCATAATTTGGTGTAATGGTAAAATCTCAGGCTGGCAAGCATGAGAACACAGGTTCAAGTCTGAGGGCAGCCACTGTGTTAAAAATGCCAAAGGTTAGGCAAGGTTCCAAATATTGATACACCCTGGTACGCCGATTGGGGTGCATCGGACCGAATTGAGGCTCGCATCTTTATTTTCTTTTTAGTTTTTTTCAACTTGGTTCAGAAGGGTCGGTTTAAGGCCTGTCTACCCCCTGAACAAGGTCACAACCCACTTTGACCCTGACTGGCCCTAACCCACCCATTTGACCCTCTGATTCAAAACAGACCTTTCCTTTCTTTTTATTTCTAACTGCATAAAAACAGAGACCCATATATTTCAACGCAAAAACATAAAGATTTCAATTTTTTCAAATAAAAAATAAAAAACATTAAAACACAAAAATAGTAAAAAATATACATTTTGTGTAAAACATCAGAATTTGCAAAATAAAAGAAAAGAAACAATAAAAATTTTGAATAAAGTGTAAAAGAGGAATTTCAAAATCGTAGAAAATAGCACAAAATTAAAAAAAAAATACAAGAAATTGAGGAAATTCGAAATGGAAAAAAAAAACAAATACAAAAAATTAAAGAAAATGGTAATTGCATAAAAACAAGAAAAATATAGAAATTGCAGAAAATAACTTAAATGATAAAAATTGCAGAAAACACATAAAATTATAAAACAAAACATATATACTTCAACCAAAAAAAAATGCATAAACATAAAAATAAAAAAAAATAAAAAATTATATATTTCAGCTAATGCCAAGAAAAACAGAAAATGATAAAAATTATATATATAACAAAAAAGTAAAAATCGTAGAAATACACTAAATGATAAAAATAAATAAAACACATAAAGTAATAAAAGTTTTCAAAAAATATATTTCATCCATAATGTATTTGGAAATGATACTTTCTCATCTTCTTTTTTGAGGGTGGATTTTTTTAGTGGGTTTGTCTTGTGCAGTTTCTTTTTGTACAAAGGACCTTGATCAGTGATTAATTCAATATACTATACTTTGCCTTTTTCAAATAGATATATATATATATAGATATATGATCCAAAAATAAGGATATGGAAAATTTTGGAGAAAATGTTTAAATACAGAAATTAACAGAACATAATAAAAAATGAAAAAAGTACAAAAAAAAGAAACAAACAAATTTTTGCACAAAAAATTATAGAAAAATGTAGAAAATCCAAAATTGGGAGGAGGGCATTCTTCGACTGTGTAAGTCAAAAATACATTGTTGTAAGGCCTTCGTTTACTAAGAATGTGAAAAAAATGGAG
The DNA here is from genome assembly GCF_056320005.1 of Nelumbo lutea. Lineage (NCBI taxonomy): Eukaryota > Viridiplantae > Streptophyta > Magnoliopsida > Proteales > Nelumbonaceae > Nelumbo > Nelumbo lutea. Next base: position 62,172,509 of record NC_142685.1, read on the forward strand.
CATCAAGATGATGATGTTTCAGTTCTTGCTCCACCTCTTCTTCAATGTAAAGAATCATGTGTCAGAGGACAACAGCAATGACGATTTAATAGTTGTAGGTCGGGAAATTTGGTGCTTCAATCCATTCTCAAAACCACCAACACTTATCAAAAGCGGCGGAGGAAGCAATGTTGGAGTTCATGTTAGATCAAATAGCAATAGTTCGAGATCTACAACTTGATTAGCTATCTAATGGGACCTCTCCGGCAACAATGGCTGAGAATTTGATTTTCAACTTGGAGAACTACAACTTGTTAGCAGTAGTAGACAGTGATTGAGTGACGGCCATTGCGAACTTGATCTGCAACTTGGTTTACAACTCGTTAGTGGCAATCAACAGCAATGGCCAACACGGACATGAATGCATGGTCAATGGCAGAGAAGAGGTGGAGACGGAGAGATGAAGAGATGGAAGCAGAGAGGTGGAGAGGTTGAGGTAGAGGGTTACTCGATTCTCTCATTTTCAAACCCTAACCTAATCCTTGGGTACCCATGACCCAATCCTGTTTACTTGACCCAATGGGTGATTTGACCCATATTGACACACTACTCAAATGGGTGGGTATGGATGGGTTTTAAGCGGGTGGGTCAGGTGGGTTAGGGTCAAAATTGCCAGACCTAAGAAAGACGAGAGATCCATTACTCCAGAAAACAGGCATATAGGGTGATTCCGTTGAATATATATAAGTGTAACTTGAGCTGGTTTTCATAAATCTTATCCTTATTCAATGTAAGAAATCTTTAGCAATAACACAAACCCAACCAAATCCTTGATCTGAACTACCTAACCAAGAACTGAACCTGATCAAGATGACTTTCAAGGTCTTTCCTCCAGGTCTACCAAAAGCAAAGGAAGAAAGACAAGCTATATAATGTCTTACATATGTTCAATTGACACATCCATATAAATACAGAAACAAATATCAGAATTTGCAATATAACATGGAGCTTTCATCCAGAAGGTTTAATAACAGATTATTGGTTCGACTGGAAGATATATGAAAGAAAAATAACAAACCAGAGAAATCAATGGACCCTCCTCATCATCAGTTGTGACATGAGTCATCAGAGCCAAGTTTTTCACCAACCCACAAGCTTCACCTTCAGGAGTGTCACAGGGGCAAAGCATACCCCACTTAACCAAAAATAAATAAATGTAATAACAGAAACGAATCAGAGTAGAAGTAACAAAAGTGCTACAACCTACAAAATACCTGTAACTTACATACTATGTTGTAGCAAAGAGAACCATCCATACCTGGCTAGGTTGCAATGCCCTAGGTCCACTTACTTTCCTAGACTTCTCAAATTGTGGTGAGATTTTGGTCATGTGGCCTAAGGTTGCAATAAATGAAAGCCTAGCAAGCACCTACAAAATAATGATTCCAGCTTGTTCATGAACAGAAAACCTTATAGTAAATAAAAAAAAGAGTGGAGGAAAAACAAAAAAAAAAAAAACCTGTGTCATTCCCTTCCTATGCATTCTGAATCGTTTGAGATCCCAATTTCCGGTAGAAATTGCCCTTTCTAAGCCATAGGTAATGCTATCTTTCACAATATACTACCAAAACCAACAAAAAGGGGGAAAAGCAAAAAACAAAAAGCACCAGAGTATCAAATTAATTATAGACCAGTCTCCACAATTATAAAAAGAATGTAAATACCAAATGTATATCCTACCAGTCTAAAATTCCTGAAATAGGCAAAGCAAAAATTATTTCCTCAAAATTAATACAGAATCATGTAGGTCTGTCAGATAATCCAAACAGTTGGTATATATTAGACATGCATATAAGCTACGTCATAGCAAGCAAATTGAAAGAATTCTTCCAAATTTTGGTCTTAAACATGGTTTAAAATGTCCCTAATGTCACTAATAATTCCATGACATATTTCCATTTCAATAGGTAGCAACACGAAATTTTACCAGAATCAACATATTCTTTTCTGTATAACCTTAGTTTCTATTACAACCATTTACATTTTCTACGAGTTTGAATTTTTTCCTTCATTCATTTTATCATGAAGCTCTGAATCTTAAGGTTTACAGGGCAACTTCAGAACATATTCTTTTGTCTATAACCTCAGTTTCTTAGCTTTGTTTAAGGATTTGGAATAAGATAATAATTTAAAAAGGTGTGCCTATGCTTCTTTTATCATTTCATAAAATACCATTCTATATTTTGCATAATTCACAATGTCTCCACCATATCTATAATTTTTACAATATTTCAAAATGATATTTTCGACATTTCCGACATGTTTCTTATATTTGGATGACCAACATTTCCACCAACAATGACATTTCAATCCTTGGTCTTAAATGAATAATGTGATAAATTCTAAAAGCCATCTATCTCTTTTCAATTGAGATTTACTGCTTATATAAATAGCAATAGTAAAGGTATATCCTTATTTACCACAATAAATAAGGTTGTAGTCCAATATCGGAAAGGGACAAACGAAAATCACCGACCCACTCACAAATTCCATGGTTTTACTATCTAATTTTTTCTCAATCTTCCACAAATCTCCATTGATTTTCCAGAAGCCTAGGCAAAAGCAACAGTCGAGGGGGGGTCAGACAGCAGTTCAAGTCACATAACAGTCAAGAAAAAATGTACGACAACAGTTCAAATCAAAGTATAGGAAACAAGATCAGTAGTAAATATCGGGGTGTTTGACAAAATGGTTAGTTTGTTTCTGAAAAAACAAAATCAATTGCCACATCAGCAAAAATAATATAATTTTGCTGATGAAGCAGATGTTTTGTCTTCAAAAAAACACCATGCTGTCGAACACCCTCTCAATGAGTAGTGGCTGATATTTCTGATATAATCCTTTCCGAAACTGGAACAAGGGGCCCATCAACAACCAACACCTTATCCCTGACAACAAACTTATTGCTCATAAAACTCTCGTTCTAGCCACTCTACTCTTTCTTCCTGCAGCACCTTTTGCTGAAAATCCATGTTAATGACCCACACCTTCGCTAATCTGAATGGAAATTTTTGCCCAATAACCAAATCAATTTGAAGGACTAATGGCCAATGATCATAAGACGCATCGGGGTTTAATCTCCTAAAAAGTATTTGGAAAATGCTCTTCCCAAGCTGTAGATAACAAAAACCTATCCAGTTTGCAACTAATTACATTCACCTGCATGTTGGAACAAGTAAACTTCCCATTATGGACAGGGATGTCTGTCAATCTGTGTCTGGCAATGAACCTCGAAAAATCCTTCTTGCTTCTAGCCAGTCTCCTCCCATTTGAGTTCTCATGTCTAAATCTAGTAATACTGAAGTTCTTTTTTTATATCTTTTGAAGGGCTACACAAAGGGGGGAAGCCCATCCACCAACTCAGGTGCAGGTGGGATTTGATCCCAAGTCTCAGATACGACCAGCAGGAGACCTTACCAACCAGCTGGTTGGCACCTTGCAATCTAGTAACATTCAAGTTCCCCCAAGGCACTAGGGAATATCCTCATGCTCATGTAAAGAATCTAACTCCGCTTCCTTCCACATACGAGCTTCCTGGATTTCCTCTTTTTATTGTTTCTTTAACAAGAGCCCTCTACAATTCTCCACCCACCCTCTAACATTCCTTCTTAAGATTTTCATTGTTTAACTCCAGTCGTCATTCCCTTACCAAACGTTCTATTAGCACTTGTTAGAGATAGTGCTGCCTGGTAGGTGATCCCCAATTGCAACCTCTTCAATTCGCTATTTGGGCCTTTCTTCAAGCCATATCCCTTCGTCTTTCCAAGACCATCCTACTCTTGCTTTGAGTCATAGTGAGAATTTCTTCCCAGCTCCCCTTCTATCTCAGAACTTTTCATCCCTAATTTATTTGCCACGTCTGTAACTCCTTTCCTGTCCAAGTTATCCATTTTGTTTCACAAAAAACTTTGCTCTGTGTCTTTAACAACACTGGCCTCAATTGAGACTTTGCTTTTTTTCTACAAGTTAGGCAAATCTGGTGTTGGGATAGAACTCCTCCTGAACCTGGAACACAAGAAGAGAGTGAACTAGGGTGACCAAAAATGGAAAAAAAAACAACAGAAAAGCAAGATGGCTTAAGAATTCGTTTCAAGGGGTGGTCTGGCACAAAACAATTAACGTAAGCCAATAATAGCTTCCTTTGTCCTTTTCCAAGACTTTCAGGATCAGAGCTTGTCTCGTACTCGAGATTCACCAGTTGCACAGGTTGAAGCAAATCAACACTCCCCAATGACTCTTGACCTAAGAATTTTTGTTCCAACCAAAGCCACCTCCTAGAGATCAACTTCTGCTTCAGTTGCATAGATGCTTCCCTCTGAATCAAAGTCGATCTTGCCATTTCCTAGTGTTAGCGTAGGGGTATTTCTGTCTTTATACCTAGATTAATGTTGCTGATCTGTAATATTGTGTTGGAACAAGTGCTCTTAACTTAAGTAAGGGCACATAGGTCTTTTCAGTATTGTTTTAATAATAATATAAATACTTCCTGGCCGACTGGGAGAAGTCATGTTGACTCTTTCAGTTCGAACCAGAATTCTCACTTCTCTCTTTCTCTCTCTCTTTCACCTTTCTTCTTCTACATAACTAATCTCAGACAGCCAGAACTCTAAGGCAGACCTGAATTCTAACATGGTATCAGAACAACTTGAATCTGCCTAGGTTTCTATTCTCTGCGCACCCTATCTAGGGTTTTTCCTTTTTTTCTGTGTTCGATTGGAGAAAAAGGAAAGGGCTGAAAAGGAGTAATCGTCCTCTTCCCTTGGAGGTTTCTATGCCTCCAGTCAGGTTGTATGTGGTTGGTTGCTGTGATTTCTGAGATCGCCGTCTCCTAGTAGAGGAAGAATAGAGGGCCGAACTGTGTGTGCAGTGGCTGTCGTGTGTGGCTGTTGTGTGTGCAGTGGTTGTCGTGTGTAGACTGATTTCCTGCTCGTATGGGTGTTACTTCAGTGATAAGGTAAGAGATTTCAGTGCATGATATCTGTTATGGATTAAATAGGAAGTGTGTTTCAGACCATACGCTAGGGTTTCGGACAGTATTGTGCTAGGGTTTATGCTGGTTTCTTTGTGCATTTTGAAGGAAAAGATATGATCATAATAATGATTATAAACCTAGTGTGATGGTGCCTACAGACACCTGAATGTTCAGATGACCTCCATTAAATTAAACGGAGAGAATTATGTGCCTTGGAGTAAATCCGTTGAAGTCTTTCTGAAGGCAAAGAAGAAGGTAAAACACATCAGAGAGGATAAACCCTCCTCTGACTCTCATGAGTATGAGGACTGGGAGCAAAAAGATGCTCAGATCATCACATGGTAGTGGAACAGTATGGAACCCAGGATTAGTGTGAACTTCAAGTTTCTAAATACTGCCAAAGATGTGTGGGACCATGCGAAAAATTGTATTCGGGGCAGGACAATACAACTAGAGTTTATCAGCTTTATCAAGAGTACTTTAACCTGCAATAGGGCAATTAGAGTCTTGATGAGTACTATGCCAACATGAGGAGCATACGTAATGAGTTGAATGTCTATCATCCTCTCACTTCTGATGTCAAGATTCAGCAACAACAGAGAGAGCAGCTTGATGTGACTAGATTTTTTGTGGGACTAAAGTCTGAATATGAACCAGTACGGGCTCAGATATTAGGAGGATCAGCTCTTCCGTCCCTAGAAGAGGTATTTGCTCGACTCCGGAGGATTTCTATCGGATCAACTGAGAACTCTAATATCTCAGATAGATCTGCCTTTACTGCATCGAGAGGCTATGGTGTTAGAGGTGGAGCTATGGGAGCTCAGTCTGGCCGTGGTGGTGGTAGTGGTTCTGCGTATGGCCGAAGTGGCAATGGTGGGTCTACTCATAATCATGGTGGTGGTCGTATTGGGGGCAAAGATTCAAGGGGAGCCCCTGGTAGAGAACGTAGCTCAGGCCCAAGGAAGTGCACTCATTGTGGTACGGATGGACATACCATCAACTATTGTTATGATCTACATGGTCCTCCCTCAACCTGGGCCAATCATGCCATGACCGGTGACTCAAGTTCCAACTTTAGACAGGAGAATATGAGAGGTTTATCCAATCACAGCAGAACACGGGTGACTTTTGCTCACTCAGGTATGGCTTGTCTGACATCTACACCAAATCCCTGGATCATTGACTCTGGATCCTCCAATCACATGACTGGAACTCCAAGTGTGTTTTCCTCCTTATCTCATTGCTCAACATCACAATCTGTCACCCTTGCTAATGGTTCCACATCCTCAATTTGTGGTGTTGGTAATGTTGACCTAGATCCTGTATCCCTCTCATCAATTTCGTATGTTCCTAAATTGCCTTTTAAGCTTATGTCTGTTAGTAAGCTGACCAAATCACTTAACTGCTCCATTACCTTTTATCCTTCTATGTGTGTTTTACAGGATCTCAAGACGGGGATGAAGATTGGTGGAGGGCATGAAGCAGGTGGACTGTATTATCTTGACGGTGGTGGTGGTGGTAGAACTTCAATAGCTCTCCAGTCAACTCTTTCACATCTCCAGTGGCACTACCGATTTGGTCATCCGTCGCTAAAAGTCTTGAAGTCCTTGGTTCCGTCCATGAGTTAGCTTTCTGTTTTGGATTGTGAGTCGTGTCAATTTGGGAAACACCATCATGTTCCCTTTAGTTCTAGGGTTGATAACCATGTGTCGAGTCCTTTTTCTTTAGTTCATTCAGATGTTTGGGGTCCTTATAAAGTGATGTCTTATAATGGATACAGATATTTTGTCGTTTTTGTGGATGATTTTTCAGGGATGGCGTGGCTCTATTTAATGAAAGAAAAATGTGAATTGTTTTCCATTTTTCAGAAATTTTATTCTGAGATTCGTAACCAATTTGGTACCCACATCAAAGTTTTTCGTTCTAATAATGGCCGCAAATATTTATCCTCATCATTTCAGGAATACCTGGACCAACACGGCATTATACATCAGACCTCGTGTACCTACACCACACAACAAAACGAGGTGGCTGACAGAAAGAATCGCCATCTCCTTGAAACAGCAAGATCCCTCATGCATCACATGCATGTTCCCAAACCTTTTTGGAGTGATGCAGTGCTTACCTCTTGCTTTCTGATTAATCGGATGCCCACATTCATCCTTGATGGTCATTCTCCGTTTCAGGTCTTGTTTCCCACTTTGTCTTCGTTCCCTCTTACACCGAGAGTTTTTTGGTGTGCCTGCTTTGTCCATAATCTGGGTCCCGAGAATGACAAGTTCGATGCATGTTCTCTCAAGTGCATCTTCTTTGGCTATTCTCGGACCCAAAAAGGGTATAGGTGTTACCATCTTGGTTCTCGACGGTCCTTTGTGTGCGTTGATGTCAGTTTCTTTGAGTCTACTCCGTTCTTTATGGGGTCCGGTGATGCTTCTTCCTCCTCATCACCTCCTCCTCCTCCACTTCCCGTTGTCGATCCTCCTTCCTTTGTTCCATTCGTGACCAAATCCTTGCCTCCGATGCCACCAATTGTTGAACGCCCACCTATTCGTCATGTGTATACACATTGCCCACGCGCACCAGCTACTACTCCTCCGGCTACATCTCCGTCGACGGATCCGGCACCAGACCCACACTTAGCATCTGAGAGCTTGATCTACCCATTGCTTTGCGGAAAGGTAAACGTACTTGCACCATTCATCCCATTTCTAATTATGTTTCTCTTACTCACCTTTCCGCTTCCCATCGACAGTTTGTTACCCTGTTTTCATCAGTTATTGTTCCTAAAGATGTCCAGGAAGCCCTTGCCTCTCCAGAGTGGTGTCGTGCCATGTAAGAACAACTCTCAGCCCTTCATCATAATCATACTTGGGACCTCACTGCTCTTCCTCCTAGGAAGCAAGTTGTTGGCTGTAAATGGGTTTATACGGTTAAGTATCTGCCTGAAGGTAGTGTTGAACGCCTGAAAGCACAATTAATTGCAAAAGGGTACTCCCAAACCTATGGTATTGACTACACAGAGACCTTCTCACCGGTTGCTAAGATAGGGTCAGTTCGTGTTGTGATCTCTCTTGCAGCCATGTATGAGTGGCCACTATATCAGCTTGATATCAAGAATGCCTTTTTGCATGGTGACTTACTCGAGGAGGTCTACATGGAGCAACCTCCAGGGTTTGTTGCTCAAGGGGAGGATGGTAAGGTGTGCAGACTAAGGAAGGCTATATATGGGCTTAAACAGCCTCCTCGAGCATGGTTTGGTAGGTTCAGTGAGGTGGTAAAGAAGTTTGGTATGAAACAATGCAGAGTTGACCATTCTGCATTTAGTCATGACTCTCCGGGAGGAAAAATACAGTTGGTGGTGTATGTAGATGATATTGTTATTACTGGGAATGATAACATTGGTATTGATAGGCTGAAGACTTGTCTGCAAGATCACTTTCAGACAAAGGATTTGGGTAAGCTGAAATACTTCTTGGGGATAAAGGTAGCGAGATCCAAGTATGGTATTTGTGCCAGAGGAAGTATGTGCTTGATTTACCGGAAGAAACAGGCTTGTTGGGTGCCAAACCAGCTGAAACACCCATGGACACAAATACCAAGCTAAGCGGTAGTGATATGGGTGAAGTGTTTGAAGACCCTGGCAGATACCGACGACTTGTGGGCAAACTGAACTACCTAACCATTACCAGACCAGACATCTCATTTGCGGTTAGTGTGGTAAGCCAGTTCATGCAAAAACCTCTGATTCCTCATTGGAATGTAGTTCTGAGAATTGTGAAGTATCTAAAAGGAGCTCCGGGTTGCGGTCTGATATACAAGAGTGGGGGAAAACTTGAAATAGAAGGGTACTTTGATGTTGACTAGGCCGGTTCTATGTCTGATAGGCGGTCTACTACAGGCTATTGCACGTATTTGGGAGGTAACCTAGTGACATGGAAAAGTAAGAAGCAGACGATTGTGGCAAGAAGCAATGCAGAATTAGAATATAGGACTATGGCGCACACCACTTGTAAATTAGTGTGGCTAAGGAACCTTCTACAGGAAGTAGGGTACAACATTAACACTCCAATGAAGCTCTATTGTGATAATCAGGCTGCAGTTCATATCTCCTCTAATCCAGTGTTTCATGAAAGAACCAAGCACATTGACGTTGATTGTCACTTTGTGAGGGAGAAGGTGCTGAATGGAGAGCTAGACACTACACATGTTAATACAGGAAATTAGTGGGCTGACTTATTTACAAAAGGCTTGAGTCGGGAAAGAATGGACTACATATGTAACAAGCTGGGAGTATATGATATATACTCACCAGCTTGAGGGGGAGTGCTAGCGTAGGGGTATTTCTGTCTTTATACCTAGATTAATGTTGCTGATCTGTAATGTTGTGTTGGAACAAGTGCTCTTAACTTAAGTAAGGGCACACAGGTCTTTTCAGTCATGTTTTTATTAATAATATAAATACTTCCTAGCCGACTGGGAGAAGTCATGTTGACTCTTTCAATTCGAACCAGAATTCTCTCTTCTCTCTTTGTCTCTCTCTTTCTCTCTCTCTTTCTCTCTCTCTTTCACCTTTCTTCTTCTACATAACAGATCTTAGACAGGCAGAACTCTAAGGCAGACCTGAATTCTAACACCTAGCACAAAGTCTATGCTCACAAACTGGGTGGTTGGCAAGCGATTTATCTCTCTTCTCCTGAAAGGCCCTTCTCGACTGACAATCAAAATATGAGCGGAACCACTAATTGAGACCACTTTGCTACGACCAGCCTCAAGCTTTAGGAAATCCTCCTGAGACAGAAACCCAAAAGAATGAAAAACTGAGCGCACTAATAGTAAATTCAACAGGTGATCAAAAGTTCTCCAACCCGATTTATTGGTTTCTCCCAAAAAGCAGATGCATCTCAGCTTTTCCAACTGAAACCAACAGTTTAAACTAATGAGAACCTTCCCTCTTTTACACTCTCCTTTAAAGCCACTTGGAAGAAATTCTTCAACTATTTCACCCAACCCCCTTTGTGTAACACCTTTGACCAGGCTCCTCTTCCTCTCTGTTATCGTAACATCCTCTCCAAATGTCTAGCTCGAAGGCTTTTGAACCAATTGCTCCAAACGCCTCATGCTTTCTCCCAGATATGCACTTGGAAGATGTTCATCCAGCCCATACTACTTATATACTACAGATTGTGTATAGTTTTTTTTTATTTTTTATCAGTACAGATTGTATGCAAATTACAAAAAGGACCAAACTACCTCTGGTTGATTGACCGACATATTCAATCAGAAACAAATTTAGGAAGCTGTTCACACATCATGCACAGATTAGTTCTCTGCCTTGTAATATAAGATGGTCAGCCATGAGGATTTTGTTATGGTATGCTGTCAAAACAGAAGCATATCTTAGATGGAATATGTGGAGAGCAGATAACTGCCATTTAAAAAGAAAAAAAAAATCCCCACATGTGAACAAAGCATAAAATGCACCCCCCCCCCCATATCTGTTCTTTCACAAGTGAAAATTATAAAAAAAAAAAAAAAGACATAAAATATAGGAATATTGTACAAGAGTGTCTCCATAGTGTATCAAGAAAAGCAAATACCAAAAGTAACATCATATGTGAAACTTGTGTCTGTTATCATAAAAGTAACACCATATGTTTTTCAAGGCCAAGCTACTTGGCCCCTTCCAAATGCTAAAATTAAGTTATATGACAATGACTTGATCAATGGATAGCTGATCTGCTTAATGCCACCCCAAAAATATAATTAAGGCTGTGATTGGTTGCAATGCAAATAAATTTGCACTGATGCAAAAGTGTGGAAGTGAAAATGATTTGAGTGTAAATTCTGACTTATTTTTGTTTCAAATTTTAACTTATTTTGTTTATATGTGGTACAAACGAAGTAAATTTAGACATGAAGCAGAATATAGTAAAAGCCCGAAACAAAATTAAACAAAAATTTCCATTTTTCATTTGCACTCCCATGCATTTGTACTAAGTGCAAATAAAATTGCACTGCAACTAAAAGCAGCCTAAGAACTGAGCTGTCTGATCAGAAAAGTTAAGATAAACAAGATTCACCCACTTACTCTAGCAATATCAACTGGAACAGACCGATTAACCTTTGCCAATTGCAAATCAACGCTCTTCCTGGCCTCACTGTTCATTGTCTTGAACAAGTCCTACAAAATAACATCTCGTAAGAAATATGTGATATTACAAACTTGGTTAGAACAAATATAAAATTAATTAAATTACCTCAAAGAGAAGAGATATCAACTGTCCAGATAGCTCCAACCGTTTATTCCCTACATAGTCCTGCAATACAAGGAAAAATATTTATCATGAGCACAATCTATGATACCCGGATCCCTGTACATCCCTAGCATACTTGGTATTGTATCCAATATCTATCAGACCCAATACTGGATAATGCATAGATGCTTCTAGATGTAATCTATAGCATTAAGCCATTAACACATTGAAAATATATAAAGTGCTATGTTTTAACAATTATACTATAAAAATATCCACACATGACAGAAATTTTAATTAAATTTGGCAAGACATAAATCTGGAGAAATGACATTTTGCTTCAAAAACTAGATATAAACTCATGATATACGATATATTGGATACCAGTACCAATACCTGTATCTATGTCCAGGATTTTAGGAAATGAAGAGTCATATCTTCCTTTCCCATATTTATGCTCAATTCTGTGTATGTGGGCATCATAGAGTACAATTTGAAAAAGCATTCACACATGATTTGTCCATTAAAAGCCTCACACGCCTGTCCTCTCCACAAGACCAATGCTCAATACATACAAGATAGCCTAGATCTAGATGAGCATCATGTCATTGCCACTCTAGCTAGGTCTTCCAAAGTTATTCATCTTGATATGAGGTCTACTCCTCCAATAACTAAAGAATTGCAGCCCATCTAAAAGTTTTAGTGGGAATTCCATGAACAATGGACAGGATAACGATTCAATGCCTCCAAAACCAAATGACACACGACTCCAATTAAAAATCCCACTCAGATAACCAAGAAAGAATGTAGTTCCAAATACCTCCAGAGCTTCCCCCTCCACCACCACCCAAGCAACATACACCTCTTTGGTACCTACCAAATCCAAGGTTTTGGAAATTCCACACAAGGTTTCTACACGCAAAAGGAGGCAAAGTATCAAATACTTTTTAGCAGAGAGTGTTAGTATCTACCATACTGAAACCCCCAAAAACATTCCCCATCCTAGTAAATGTCAGGATGCATTAAATGTTCAAGAATACAAACAAAATGTTGACCCACCACCAGGCATAACCCCTCAAAATCATCAGCTACTATAAGAGGAAAAACATCTCTCAATATGTAATTTTTTCCTGTACAGAGATCTTCTATGGTCAAGAGCATCTAACACTTCCATTTCCAACAAAAGAACAAACAACAAGATGCCGCCACCTAGCCACCTAATCATGGTTTATAGCTATAACAGTAGTAAACTGACACTCAATCTTCAACCTCCCTATGCTCGCGGCAAAATCTTCAAAACTTCCAACCAAGCAGCTACGAAAGAACGGCTCTCCTGCTGCAACCCCTTCATCATTAGTGTGAACTCTATTATGAAACCCTATCACATGCAGCATTGCTCTCCCTTGCCCCTCAGTATCCCATAGCACCATATTTGCCATCACACCAATTCACCATTAGTAACAACAAACACTGTTGTTTACATTACTGAAAGCATGGGATCTCAACACATTTTTCGCAATTTCCCAAGCGGTTTTCAAAAGTTCTTATACCTCTCCTTCAAAATCTATGAAAAAAACACCAAAGCGGTGATGAGGATCAAAAGAAGCCTTTGAAGACTACTATCTCCTTCAAGTGCTTCACTGTCAAGATGCTGTCCAAGGGAAGGAGCCAAGCAAAGGCCTCAAGCAATCCCAAATATTCTTTCTTATCATATATAAAGTTGCTGTTGAGATTTTCCATTGTATGAATACTAATCTACAACAGCTGATTTCTAATAGTTTTTCATCCAAAACCCTTTTAACAAACTAATATAGATTCATTTATTTTCTTCCATCTTCAACAAACCATCGCCTTAATCTCTGATACTTAGCCTACTATAGGTCTGATTCCAGTAGACCATTGAGGGGGAATCCAATATTTGCAAAAATTAAAAAGCATAGATTTGCTTAGAGAGAGATTTTCATATCCATTACCTCATAAGCACAAGAAATGATTCAACTCAATTCATTTAGATGTTTCAATCAGATCAAAATTCTTTTTTTTTTGGAATTACTCGAGGCTCCAAATATCCCTTTCACAAATAAAAACAAAATAGGATCCTCTTCCAGCAATTCTAATTATTACTATCTACCCTTTTGCAATAGGAGAGAACCATATGATAGAGATGAACAAGAAAAGCACATGAGGTAAGGTATGTGTGAAGGGAAAAAGACATTAAAAAGTTCCAAGGTGGTTTGGAATGAGGTTGAAGATTTCTAAAAGACTACACAGCAAACTTGGATTAAATATGTTAACAGAATGCAACACCAATTAGTGTTGGAGCTCTGAGGCTTGACTGATGACAACAATTTATTTTTGTTCTCAGCTAGCTATCATTCATCTTTGTTAAGTCCAGTCAAAAATACAAACACTCGGTTTTTTTATAGATAATCTAACACTCATAACGCTGAAATAGTTTCACTAATTAGAAAAACTTAGGATACAACAAGTTGTGAAAGAAATCAGCTTTAGTAAGCTGACACAAAACAGAATTACAGATGTGTCCAAAACATACGTCTTCTTTGAACCCCTTGTTTTGCTAAGCTATCTGCCAATCTCTTCACCCACCCCACCTGGACTGACATGCTCCTTGACATCCATTTAAATCTTGGAGTTCATTCTTCAGCTGTAATGTCACCCCTTCCCCTTTCTGCAACCATTTTATTACAGTTTTTGAGTCTCCTCAATGATCAGTCTATTAATACCCAACTCTTTATCCTTCTCAACCCCATATGCTGCAGCTAGAAACTCTGCCTTTCCACACCGCCCTACTCCACAGGACCGGAGTACAATGCAATAATGTTTCCATCTTCATCTCTAATGTCCCCCCCCCAAATGCCTGAGGGGCCTGGATTACCCACACAACCCCCATCAAAGTTCAGCTTCTTCCAGCCATCTATTGGAGGAGACCATACCTAAAAAAGCTGCTGTCCTGTAGATGAAGAGGCAGCAATAAGTCCCCAAACCCTAAAGAAATCTTTAACCTTAAAAACTGAAAACAACTTCAAGCTTTTTGCCCAATGTGCCACCCTCAATGTTAGTGTTTCGACTAATGCCTACTTACATTTTTCTTTTACCTTTTTTTATAGCTAGCTATTTTTTTATAATTAAAAAGGATCAATTTCAATAATAAAACTAGTGAAGTTACAAGCTTCCTTTGGAGAGGCACGAGCTGTGTCCTCTCCTACCAGTAGAAATAAAGACAAAAGATAGAAGACAGATTCAGTCTACAATTGAGCCCAATACAAACTTTCCCTATTCACCCCTTGCTTTGCAAGACCATCAGCCATAGAGTTTGCTGGCCTCCCCACCCATTGTATTCTTACAGTCAAGCTTCTTGTTAGACAGTTGAACTTTTTAATTTCATTCTTAAAACACCAAACTACAGATTCCGGATTTTGTAGCCACCCCACTACTACCTAGTCCCCTTCTAATATCATCTGTTCCACACCTATCTGCACTGCTAATTGTACTCCCTGGATAGTGGCAGCAAGTTCCACTCTAGTAGAGTTTCCAACTCCTATGGGTCCTGAGAAAATAAGGACCACATTCCCACTCTCATTCCTCAGTACTCCCACCCCTGACGGACCAGGATTACCAAGAGAGCTCCCATCGAAATTCAGCTTCAAGAATCTTTCAGGAGGGAGTTCCCAAGCCATGCTCACTTATGTTATTTTGGATGAGCAATTAGCCACTACTAACCAACTCCTCCACACATCATTGAATGAGAATTGATGGAAAAAATCCAGTGATTTTAGCCATCAAATCACCCTATTTAGAATGCAGTCCTTCATCTCTTCTGGCCTTCTCTCCTTCTCTTGGAAAATTCTGACATTCCTTTCTTCCCACATTGACCAAATCAGCACTGCTCTTACACACCTCCACATAATTCTTCCTCTTCTGTGCCGCCAAGGGAAGAAAGAAGGACCAAAGAACAAACTTGCATCTGCTGGCCTAACCAACCAGCACCCGAACAATGAGAAGAGCCACTCCCATAACTCTGCAGTAAATGAACAAGATATTAGTATATGGTTACAGTCCTCACCATGTGACCTGCAAAGAATACACCAAGAAGGTGAGAGGCCGAGAAAAGGTCTTCTCTTTGCAGAGTGTCAAAGGTGTTTATTTTCCTATAATGCACTTCCCAGCACAAAAGCCATAACCTTAGGGGGAACAGGCCTGCACCAAATTTCCTTAAAAAAGAAAGACTGGTTGGGGGTAGACTAAGTAATGGATTTAAGAAAAGAAGCACATGAAAAAGATCCACTCTGCTGGGGTGTCCAAATCAGAGTATCATGTTCAGAAGGGTTCAAACTTACTGTATCAAGTAGACTTAGCAGATTTGTGAGAGACACAATTTCCTCTTCCCTTAAACCTCAACGAAACCCAAAGTCCCAGTTTGGTGTTAATGGGTTATTCATAATGGAAAAAAACTTTGACATAACATGATTTTTGTACCTTGAAACAGAGAACAAAGAAGGGAAAAGGTCCTTCAATGGAACCTCTCCCACACAAGTATCCTCCCAAAATAGGACTGAGTTACCATTGCAAACATCATACCTGACAAAACTGAGGAATTGAGGAAGAATGCCATGAATAGCTTTCCAAGGTGTTTGCCAAGGTTGCCCGCCATGATACTCTAGCATCCCATCCGTTTTCTGAGCGACCATCAATACTACCCACCACCTCGGGCCAAAGCTCTCTCTCTCTCTCTCTCTCTCTCTCTCTCTCTCTCTCTCTCTCTCTCTCTCCATTGGCCACCTCCATAGCCACTTCCCCAGCATGCTTTATTTTTTTAATCAAATTCACTAAACCCAATCCCCCTTCCTCTTTATTCCAGCAAACCACCTCCCATTTTATCAAGTGATTCTTTTTACTCTCCCCCTGCTCCCAAAGAAAGTCTCTCATCAGCTTCTCTAGCTTCTTAGCTTCCCTAGGTGGAATCCTAAACACAGACAAGAAATAGGTTGGTAAGTTAGCAAGTGTGGCTCTTATCAACGTGATTCTACCCCCCAAGGATAAGTAGTTTTTCCTCCACGAAGTTAACTTCTTTTGGAACCTCTCTACAACTGGCCACCAAAAGCTACTCTCCCTAGGGTTTGCCCCTAACGGAAGCCCCAAGTAGGTCATAGGCCAAGACGAGATAAAACAACCTAAACTTCTTGCTATGAACTCCACCTCCCTATCCTCCAAGTTAACACCAGCTACACAACTGTTTTCGAAGTTGACACTCAAATTTGACAACCTCTCAAAGCTTCTAACCAATTCCTTGAGATTCCTCACTCTCTCAATATCATCCCCATCACAGAAAATCAGAATATCATCTGCAAATTGGAGATGGGTGACCGGAAAACCACCCCTCCCTATTCTCCACCCTTTAATCACATCTTCTCCACCCTTTAATTACAGAGAAAGGGCAGGAACTTAGACATCCATAAATCCAACTACACCACTTATTCCCAAATCCACAATTTCTCAATACTTCTACCAAAAAGTGCCAGTTCACCAAATCGTAGGCCTTTTCTAAATCCAACTTATAGACAAAGCCTTTTCTTTTAGATCATCTCATATCCTCCATGCACTCATTAGCAATTAGGATCAGATTTGCTATCTGTCTTCCTTGTACAAAGGCTCATTGTGCTTGGCTTATTAAGGATGGGAGAATCGCTTTAAGCCTCAAAGTCAACACCTTAGCCAGGATTTTGTAAATGCTAGTTACCAAACTAATTGCCCTAAAGTCCTTAGGTCGGATAGCATCTGAGTTCTTAGGGAATAAGGCCAAGAAAGCGGCATTGACTCCCAGACTTACTATATGATTCTCTAAAAATTCCTCAACAGCAGCACAAAAATCTTCTTTCAGGATGTCCCAACAATCTTGGTAGAAAGCCATAGTAAATCCGTCGGGGCCTGGCGCCTTAGATCTATCCATCATAAACACTGCCCTCTTGATCTCCTCTTCTTCAATATTCCTTTCTAACCACCTTGCTTTTTCTTCCTCTAACCTCGGCCATTCCAAACCTTCCAAAGGCATCCTCTCATTCAAAGACCTACTATAGATGGATTTAAAATGATCTACAAAGGTCCTAGCTATATCCTCTTGGTTGGTAACTACCTGCCCTTCTATTTCAAGTCTAGCTACTAAGTTCTTCCTCCTTCTTCAATTGCCTTCTTGATTCTCTATCCTGTTCACTCAACAACCCATGGGCTTCCTTCTCATCCAATTTTCCAATTTGTGTGACCAAGCTCAACTTTTGTTCCTCCACCCTACCAAAGTGATCTTTATTCCACTCCTTCAATTTGACTCGGTCTCTTCAACTTCTGATGAAATTTAATTCCTTCCACTTTATTCCCCTTAACTCCTTGTTCCAGCAATCCTTCACTATGCTTTCAAACCCAAGATGAGTTAACCACATATTCTCAAACCTAAATGGTTTAGGTCCACTAACTAGGGATTCTACACCAATCTTAACGGGACAATGGTCTGATGTAACCCTAGGCAAAGCTCTAGAGACCAAGTTCCCCCAGTAGTTTTCCCATTCTAAGTTAAATAGAAACCTATCCAGCTTTGAACACAACGGATTATCTTGAAAGTCAGACCAGGTGAATCTAGCTTGCAGCAATGGAATTTCTTTTAGCCACCACATCTGCTCCTTCAAGATGGAATATTAGAGTATCTACAACAAGCTGAACACACACATCAGTAACAGAAACCGAATGGACACCCATACCTGATCGCATAGTAGGAGAATGAAGAAGAAACGAGGCTTGCATCTGAGAAATTACAGGTAGTGCCAAGTCTATCCCCTTAGTTGGTATTTGTAATGAGGTGGTTAAAGTTAAATTTTCACCTTTGTCAAGTCGTACCACCAGAGAAGCCCGTGCTTGTTCCTTTCTGACCTATCTTCACAGTCCACCGGAAATTCTTGTGCCTTTATACGAACTTTGTTTGTTTTCTGAGAGGTTGTAGTTGCTCCCTCATGGAAGAGGGGTGTGATAAGCTCAACATCTGAAATCGTGCTTTCTATCCTTCTCATCTCCCCTTCTTCCTCTTGAGAGATTCCTTCTAAGAAAAGAACCTTTGTACTGAAGCTTCCTTCCTGTAACATATCCACGTTTTCTTGCAAATCAATATTTCCCAAACTTGTTGTACCAGTCGAGACTTCATCATCGCCACCTTCTTCATCTGAGTCTTCACTATCTTCAAAAAGTTCTAAGTTGTGTCATTTCAAGCTTCTGGGGTTCTGCATGTCCAGAGAAAGGATATTGGGCCTCTTGGTCGGAACCCATTGTAGGTAGGTTGGGGCCGATACTACTACTCATGCGCAACCCTGATAGAACAAACTCGAGGAAGAGGGAGATAGATAGTTCTTACCATCTATTAGAGCTTTTCCTTTTCCAAGAGTGTGTGACTTAGGTGAGTCACAAGACCCACTTACCTGAGCCTTGGCATGGGCCAACTTGATCCGCGGCCCACCATTTATTTTTTTAGGAGGCCCAACAAAATTTTGAGGCCTAATCGAGTTAATAAGTTCTGGCACATGAGACTTTACTAAGTCACGCTCAGTGCCCCCTACCCCAAGTTCCAGTTCACCCTTTTTTGGTTCAACCCGGTCTGACTCCTTTACCTTCCTTCTATGATTTGAAATTGAATCCGAGATTTCACCTTCTGTTACCACCTGAGCATAAGATTTACTACTCTCCTTACTGAAAACTTGCTCTCCACGTAGTTGACCACTCAGCCCTATTCCTTGACCTTTGCCATCTTGACCTTCTTGTCTGCCAAAACCTTTAGATAGTCCTAAAGGCTTGCATTTCTTTCCTCCCAAATAGTCCAAAGTAGTGCAGCTCTAGTACACCTCCATAGGATCCTAACCCTCCTTTCCATGCCACTAATACCATTATACCAGTAGGAGAAGACCACCTGCACCAAAAAAAGGAAGGAAACCAATTCCAGATGAAACTGACAAAAGGACAAGATATTAGAAGGTGGAAAGCAGTTTCACCATTCAACTTACACAAGACACACCAATTAAGGGGCAAGCACCAACTTGGTCTTTTTTGTTGAAGTACATCAAAGGTATTAATACAACCATGAAATACTTCCCAACAAAAAGCACTGATTTTAGGGGTAATGGGAGGGCACCAAATTTCTTTGATTGGGAAAGGATGAGAAGAGGAGGTGGCGACCAACAAGTGCAGAACGGATTTACAAGAAAACAACCTGTCAAAAGTAGGACAAGTCATACCTGATATGATTTAGGAAAGTAGGGAGAAAATCATGGATGACCATCCAAGGAGAAGCCAAAGTAGCCCTACAGAGACATCCAGAATTCCATCCATTGCTTAACATGCCATGAATGCTTGCAACAACTTTGTGGCATAATTTCTCATTTTCGTTTGGAAACCTCCAAAGCAATTTGCTAAGCAAGGCCTGATTCTTTAACCAAACATTACCAATTCCCAAACCCCCTTCTACCCTCAATTTCACTACCTTTTTCCCATCTAACCAAACGATCTAACTTTTTCCCCTGGCTCCCAAAGAAAATCCCCCATGATTTTTTTTATTTTCCTCACTATCCCTTATGGCATCCTGAACACTAACATGTAATACACTAGAATATTTGCTAGGGTAAACTTGATTAGAGTTATTCTCCCCCCCCCCCTCAATGCGATATAGTTCCTTTACCACCCCGCCAAGCAATTCTCGATTCTTTCCATAACCGGAGACCAAAAACAAACAAATCTAGGGTTGTCTCCTAGGGGTAAGCCCAAGTATTTCAATGGCCACTCTCCTTTCTCACAGCCAAGGGAATTTTCCAAAAACCTCAATTCATCCTCTTCAATGTTGGTTCCAACCAATAAGCTCTTAGACCAACTAATCCTCAAGTTAGACATCCTCTCAAAGAGTTTCACAACCAGCCTCAAATTTTCTACTCCCTCCCTACCAGCCTCAAACGTTATCCCTCCCCACTGACCAACCCCCGAATGGCTGCAGACAATTTGCTCTCGAAATCAATTTACTTAGGGCTTCGTCTATCATGTACAAAGGCCCCTTGTGACTGAGAAACAAGTAGGGGGATCACCTTCTTAATCCTCAAAGACAAAACCTTTGCTATCACCTTGTAAATAATGGTGACTAATCTTATTGGTCTGAAATCCCCTGGCTGGTTGGCATTGTTCTTCTTTGGGATTAGTGCTAAAATATTAGAGTCCATACCCGGACTTATCACTCCTCTTCTATAGACTTCATTGAACACTCTTAGCAAATCTCCTTTGATCATGTTCCAACAGTCTTGATAGAAAGCCATTGTGAAACCATCGGGTCCTAGTGGAAAAGACCGCTTCCTTAGTCTCATTCTCTTCAAACCTTTTTTTCCAAAACTTGGACTTGAGAATCCCCTAAAGTCTCCCAATCAGTGCCTTCAGCCCTCTACCACTCGACTTGGGGTCTTCTATAAATAGGCCTGAAATGCTCTAAGAATACTTTTGCAATCTCACTTGGGCCTATAATCTCATTTTCCCCCACCAATATAGAAGTAATCATGCTCCTCATTCTCCTTCCATTTGCAATGGCATGGAAAAACCTTGTATTTCCATCACCTTCTTTGATACATCTCTCTCTTTATTTTTATTTCCAACATATTTCCTCCCTCAATAAAGTCTTCCATAGTTCTTTCTTCAAAGACCATCTCAACTCACATTCACCTTCACGAAAGGATCCTTCTACCTCTTTGCTATCAATTGCCTCAATCTAGGAAATCAAATCAGCTTTCTTCTCCTCCAATCTTCCAAATTTCTCCCAATTCACTCTACCCCTTTTTCAATAATTGGAGTTTCTTTAGGAACTTTTGGCCTTCCCACATTCGAAACTGATCTAAGCTATTACACCAAGCCTTGAATAAATCCGGGTAAGTGAGCCACATATTCTCAAATCTACATGGAGTTAGGCCACCATCACTGATTCTCTTAAACAAACAGATGGGCCAATAGCCTAAGGTGTTCTTGGGAGATTCCTCCCAACTAATCCAAGCCAGTGCTCTTCCCAATTCGGTGAAACTAAAATCCTATCAAGCTTGGATAGAATAGGGGTTGTTTGAAGATTGTCCCATGTATAAAAATATTGCCCAAGGGAATATCTCTCGGCTCAAAAGAATCAATAAAGGAATTGAAATTTCTCATACTCAACGTAGTTCTTTGTCTACCCCCGGATGTCTCATACTCAACGCAATTGCATATGAACTACCTGTATGTGCAAAGGAAGTGGTGTAGTTGGCTCCTGCATTCTGTTGTCCATTTGGAAGGCTAGAGCTGGGTGAACCTTTCTTACTCAAAAGCTGTCAAAACCTCTCCAATTATGTTCCCACTGTTGCTACTGCAATGGATTCCCAATCAATTTGGGAGAGAGGGGATGAAGAGTCTCCTGTAGTGGCTACATTTGCATTTCCCTTCCTGTTTCTTACCCGAGCAATCATAAGATTTGGATGAAGCTTCCAACAAGTGTCCTTGGTGTGCTTAGGCTTCTTGCTATAATCACACACCACGTACTTCTTATCTTCCCTTCTATTATCACTACTCCCCCTGTCTCCATTCGGCTTAGGTTTTGTTGTACCAACCATAGCCGACTGGTCAATCCCAGGCTATCTCAGCATTTCATTCCTCCAACTCTCCTCTCCAAAAACAAAAGCATAGGCCTGAGAGAGTGTCACACTCTCCCTAGAAAGAATCTACTGCCTAGCAATGTCAAATTCAGGGTTCAGCCCTACCAACAACTCAAAAACCCTATTACTCTACCATTTTGTGATAAATTGCTGCATTATTTACAATTTCCCATAACACAGTTTCTTAGTGATCTATTTCCTGCCATAGGGTTTTCAGCATGGAGAAATACACAACAAGAGGTTTTTCTCCTTGTTTCATACTTATCATCTGATTTTTTAACTGATAGGCTCTAGCTTCATTTTGCTTCTGAGAGTAGATTCCAGTCACTCCATCCCAAATCTCCTTAGCAGTATTAGCCCATAGGAAATTTTTTGCAAAATGAGGTAACATAGAATTACAGAGCTAGGACGTTACCATGTAATTCTCTTGCACCCATTGGGATGAGTCTGTATCATGTTTCTTCTCCTCCCCAAAGAGATACCCTAATTTTCCACGGGCACCAAAAGCCATCTTAGCTGATTGTGTCCACTCCAAATAATTTATACCATCAAGTTTTACTATAGTAATGGTCCCAGACCCAAAAATATCACTACTACCTCCAACACCTAGTCCCACAGTACCGGTAAATTTCATCTCTGTATTCCAACTCTCCATTTTACTTCAAATAGTTCAACAGTAAGAAAGAAATAGATTGGAGACCTTCAAAAATTAATTTAATACCACACACACAGAAACCAACCCTTCTGAAAGAAGAAAACCCTACCTGGAAGGAAATCCCTCTCCTCCCCATGCCTCCCAACAGAGAGAAAAGTGAATCGATCACTCCAAAAGGCCTAGAAAATTTCAGAAACCAAACCGCCCTCTTCAAAAAATCAAAAGAAAACTAACAATACCTAGGCGCCCAAGATCATATCAAAAACAAAGAGTCCAACTTTTCTGGGACTCTTCCCCGTACTCCAGTTCTTCTTGATCTTGATGTCGAACAGTAGATCACCTTCCTAATGTCTAGATCCCACCAAAAACTCCAAGAACTGGGCAATCTATAACAAATCGATCAGCCCTTTACTACTTCATGCAATCGGCTGATCTAGGGCTGCATGAGAATGCTTCAAGAAACCCTAGCCGATGCTCTGATACCAAGTAGAAATCTGCTGAATTAAAAAATATGAAAGAAAGTAGTTTCTTGAAGAGAGAGGGAGAAGAAGAGAAGAAAAGAAGTTGAAAAAAAATAGAGAAATCATCTGGCCGCCCCCTTCACTAATTATTTATACTAAAATAATATAACAGTACAAAGACAACTATGCCCTTATAGGGGGGCAAAACATAAAACAGCATATATAACACTCAAAAAACATAATAAAATTTGGACTCACATAACTACTATGGTCCTCACCTCCTATCTAACAACTAACATAAAACATCTACTCAGAAAAACATCATAAAACTAATTAACCTTCAACAATTTCCCCCAATGGTTTCTTTTTCCCCATCTGTACCCAACCGCTTATCAGTCATTGCTCCTTAGTCTTTTGCATCCTCTCACCCCCTAACTTCAGGATCACCCATCCTTCCTCCTTTTTCACCAATTCCGCCTCCTAATCCCCTACTCGTCTCTCCTTCTACCAACAAATTCATGGACAAATTAGAGCCAAGGATGGGAGCCAAAGGATCTATAGGACCATTAAAACACATATTAGTATCAAAATCAAAACCAACAGAGTTATCGAGGTTACCGGTGATTGTTTAAGATGTAAACACGATGGGAGTTTTAGTAACAGAAACTTCAGTACCCTGATTCTTTTGGTTCCTCTCCATACCCCCCAAGTTCAATTCTAATTAATTGGGAAAGCTTCGAAGGAGTACTTGCTCGGCCAACTCAGGACTTGTACCCTTGCCCAAAATATCCTCTATATCCTCCTAGTTCCCCTGCTTAAGCACCAACTAGACATCTTGCTCTTGTCTCTCGCCTGGATTGAGATCCTTACCCCCTTGGATACCTCTATTCCCCTCCTAGCATTTTGAAAGATTCTTCAGGCCGTTATCTGGTGTTAGCTATAGATCACCATCTATGCTTTTAGTGGAATGGGATAAGTCTTCAATTTGTGAACTCTTCTTATTAACTGCGCCCTCCCTTCCCTCGAAGAGGGAGACAATGTGAAAGTCCTCATCACTCTCCACGCAAACCTAAACCGTGACCCAAAACATCCGATGCTAGAATCATCTTCAAAGGAGAAGTCATCTTTTGAGTCTTCACAGTCAACCCACTGATCATCTTCATCATCATCCTTCCAATCCACCTTATTCCTATAATAGCAAGGATTAGGCCTGTTCCGATTCCCCCATGCACCTGTGAAGAGTTTGTGCTTGTTTGACTGTCATGGGTTGATGGGGACGATGATAGAGCATGATTATCGTCCACCATCACCTTACTAAAACCAATGCACGTGCCACTTAAGTCATCATGTTGGTGGAAATTGGTTTCCGGTTCAACATGCTGGTTCAGCCCAGGTTCAACCTATAACCCACTCCTTTGACCCCATTTTTTAATACTTCCATGTAGGATGGTTTACACTTTGGGTCAACCGATCGATGATAATCAAAAAAAATTTGAATAACCCATTTTTAATGGCAACAACATTACCAAATAGGGGGTTCTCAAGAAAAGGAAAAAAGCGTCAAATTTTCAAAAGGCGCATGCCTAGGTTGAGTGCACCAGGCACACACCTAGGCATGGCAACAACAATTACCAAATAGAGGGTTCTCAAGAAAAGGAAAAAAGCGTCAAATTTTTAAAAGGTTCATGCCTAGGCTGAGTGCACCAGGCACACACCTAGGCACATCAAGTGTGCGCCTTTTGAAAGGCTATGCTGACATTTCCTATACTTGGATAGGAATGTTCATTTTTCTTAACAATCCCCACCACTTCTCAAATTCATCTAGAGGCGCACCTTTTAAATCACTACCTATGCTGACATTTTCTATACTTGGATAGGAATGTTCATTTTTCTTAACAATCCCCACCACTTCTCGAATTCATCTAGAGGCGCACCTTTTAAATCACTACCTATGCTGACATTTCCTATACTTGGATAGGAATGTTCATTTTTCTTAACAATCCCCACCACTTCTCGAATTCATCTAGAGCTCCTGCAAACAAAATCCAACCTTGCTTCCTTTGGGCTTCTGGTATGCAAATCACTTGTTTCTTTCCATTTCCAAAAGCCTCAGTTAGCTGAATGAAGGTACCCCTGTTATAACACTTCTTCTCCACCAAGAAGCTTTTTTGCCACAAACCAACCATCCTTTCCATCCAAGCTCTGTGATTGCAAGGATTGTACCATCGAGAAAACCTTTGAACCAGCAAATCGCCTCCCTCCCCAAAACTACTAAAGCTCTCTTATCTTATCTGATTTTAATCACTGATCCTCCACCGATTTCTTCCAGAAGAAATCTCTTCTTTTCCATGACCATTATCTTCCTCCACTTTGTCGCCAGAAGAAACCTTTCTATCGTCATCATATCTCCTCCCATCTGGACTTGAGAAGTGTCAGGAGAGGCCACAAATATCCTTGCTTTTCTAAAAGCCAAATCTCCTTATTTCTTATCAGTATTTGCCCACCAAAAAAAAATCTGCTAATATAGGGCAACATAGACTTGCACAGCCAGCTCATCACCATGTAGTTCTCTAAGTTCATATAGCATAAGAAGCATCAGTCACCTCAGGCTTCTTTGCATCACCAGTGATGTATCCCAATCCCAGTTTCCCATGTGCACCAATAGCCATACGTGCAGATTGGGACCACTCTAGATAATTCGCACCATCCAATCTCACAGTAGTAATCAATCCTGCACTCTAGAGGTCACCAGAACCCCCTAAATTCACCCCAAGATCACAAAGTGACTTCTGATAAGAATCAATAGCATCCATAGCACTTCAAACAGCCTAAAACACCAAGAAAAATAATAGAAAATACCCTGGACCAAATCAATTTGGTCCAAAGCAAAGATCCAGCGACCCAGGAATCCTATGAAAGTGAGACTAGCCAATCGAACTCCCCAAAAACCCTACAATGTTAAATCAGCCGCTTCTACAATTATAGAGAACCTTTTGAAAAAAAAAAAAAAAACCTGATGACAACTTCCGGTTCTTCCGGGTTAGATGGGAACTGTAAAGCAGGGTGTCAATCTCACTAGATGCACTAGAAACTGCTTCCAATTGAATCACCCTTTGTAAAATCCTTCAGAAACTGGGAAAAACTCAATTGCCTCACTTACAGGCTGATAATCCTAGTCTTGATGCTAGTAGGATTACTTTTCTCTCCAACTCTTCCTGATTTTGGGTTGTTATCCTAGATCCAGCACTGAAGAGCAATCCAATTGAATCACCCTCTGTAAAATCCTTCAGAAACTGGGAAAAACTCAATTGCCTCACAGGCTGACAATCCTAGTCTTGATGCTAGTAGGATTACTTTTCTCTCCAACTCTTCCTGCTTTTGGGTTGTTATCCTAGATCCAGCACTGAAGAGCAACAGTCCACCAAAAATCCAAGAATCGGGCCTTCAAGAGCAGATCAAACAGCTCCTTTAAGCTTCCAAGCAGTTAGCTGATCTCAAAACTACACAGAATCGTCCTTAAGAAGGCTTTAAAAAAAAGGCTATAATGCCAAGTAGAAAGAAAAAAATAAAGAAAATTGATAAGAAACATGAAACAGAAGTACAAGAAGGTTCTTGAAGGAGAAGAAAGAACAATATAACAGAAGAGGAAATGGTATCAAAGATGTTCTGACCATGAAAAAAAAAAGATGTTCTGTCAGTCCCATCCCATTAATATTTATACTTAACTATAAATTTGGGAGCAAAGACAAAAAAAGAAAAAAAAAATAGGGTGGATGCTAATAGAACTCAAATCATTTTTTATAGGAAATAAAGAACTCAAATCTGTCAATAATCTTTTAGTTCTTTTCATATGTGAATACAACTACTGCAAATCAAGAGATAAAGATGTTCGGCATTGTTCATAGAATTTCATGTTAGTAATTGCCAGTCTGCCACCCCCTGTGTCTATTTCCTAACTTTCATATTTAAGGTACACAAGTAATTTTGTTCTGAAGATGCAACAGTATGATGAATACCACAGGGTTGGCCTCACATGCACTGCTCTCACTCAGAATTTAACGCTCATTCACCTGTAAATTTTTGGGCTCTAAAATGCTTAGTCCCAACTATTTAATGTCATGGAACCCCCATGTCTGCTACTGTTTCTTAGTCTTAGTATCTCACCTGTAGTTGTGATTCTGTATGATGTAGCCCCACATGTCTACTATTTTGAAGAGTAAAGAAGAAAATTTTATAAAATAAAAAGAAAGATACAACATTAGTAGGTGTCAAGGTAACATCTGAACAACTGAAGCTATGAAAACATTTTTACATTACAAGCTGAGATCTCAAGAACATTCCAGAAATTTTCTTCTAAATCTGCACTATTAAATTGCTCAAACTCTGGTAGAATCGAGACCCAGCTTGAAACAAGCTTTCCAAATGTGGCCCCACGTGTCTACATGGTTGGGGTCTGAAAGAAGCCCCACATATTTCCATTTGCAGACCCCTATCCGTATAGAAAACTTAATTCCAAAGTCATGGCCTCAATGGCTAATACAAATAAAGAAAGACATTTGGGAGAACCGAAATATTTTCCAAACATCACATTTGCCATGAGAGGCTATTTCACTCTATTTAAAGCTTTGTATTTTCCTTTCCCCCCAAATAAACTTTTCTACTATCAATGTCAAATATTTTGCATTATCTAAATGTTGTTTATGGTAAACTTAAGGTGTGCTCTTCAATATGAAGTGTTTTTCCTGTTGCGAGTTCAAAAAACAAATTAAAACCATCCAGTTCGAAGACAAGTTTTTCTTAAAAGAAAAAAAAAACGAGGAAAACATGTTTTTGGTTCTAAAAGTGTTTGATTTTCTAAAATTGAAACCCAAAAAAAAAAAACTTGAGTTTATACTTTGAAAAACATGTTTTTGATTTAAACCATACAATATATCTTGTCATTTTTCATTATTAATATAATATCTGTACTCGTAACGTGTGTTCTTGTATTAAAAATCATAATTTTTTATGATTTCAAAGGCATGAACTGTTTTTTGAAAACAAACCAACTTGTTTTTGCTTCTTAAAATAAAAAAACAGTTCAAGAACTTTTTTTTGCTGATATGGCAATTTCAAAACAAATGAAAACAAAACATTCTAGAAATGCAAATAATATTGAACAGAATGTACAACTGAAATATCCAGATATAATGAAAGTATAAAAACAAATATCTAGGGAAAGAAAATGCATTTGTAATGGCATCTTGCACATTACCTTATCATCCATTGCATCCCTATTCAAAAAGGCTTCCATCATACGTCGCATCATTACCGCAACATATATACATTTTGGACGAAAATTATTCTGACGAACCTTTTTTGAAGGAAACAAAAGTTGAGAGTGAAAATTGGAAAATATGGCTAAAATCAGAACAAGTATACTCTACAACAAGACTTACTGGAACATTTGCAATAAATACATTACGAAGTGTATCCAATGCTCTGCCTTCCTGTGGAACGAAAAAATAAGAAAAAGCAATTAGAAAAAGATGCACACAAAATGCAAAATGCTTTGCAAGAGAAAGGCATAAAAAGGAAGCCACTAGAATACCTTTTCTAGTGCAGGATTTGAAAATGAGAACTTCTTCACCTGCAAATACAAATTACAGTATTATCAAATTTAGCGTAGAACAAGTAAATTTAATAAACGTGCAGTGCACCAGATATGGAGAAAAAGGAATCTAAACTGATCTTAATCAAATACAACTCCCTAAGCACTAGCTCAGACCACAAACCATATTCACATGCAACAATCAACATGAACCTTCTTGTCCAAGAACCAGTATCTTCCTTTGACAAAAGTGCAACTAAACAGCCCAAAGACCTCCTTGCAATGTGATATTAAAAATGAGAATTTAAAAATGAAATCAAACATATAAAACATTTTCAAGCATATAAAACCCACAATCTCTTTTTTTCTCAATTACACTACTTCAAGTAGCTAATGTGACATATTACATTCCTAATTCTACGAGCTGCCTTTGTGCCACGTCCCTCGAGGCAAGCCCAAACACGTCCATGTTAGGGTCTTAAAATCTTAGTTTCACACAAGAAATAATGATTTCATAGATTTAATTGCTTTTTAAGAAGATATTTAATGATATCAAAAGACGCACACCTGGGCTGAGGCACACCAGGTGTGCGTCTTTTGAAAGGGCTGCGCCTAGGACCTGATTAAGGCACCTACCCTAGAATGCGCCTCGCCTTTGCGCAATTTCATTGAAAAACCAAAACAAGTATAACAAGCTGCTATACAAAAATGGGGGATACACGACCAACATCCTTACATTCCTAAATCCCCGCCCTCTTCTTTGCAAAAAGATTGTCATATACAAAAAGGAATTGAAATTTCTTTCCCTACAAAGCTTGTTCATGGCCAGCCAGGAAAACAATTTCACCAAGAGTTTCTGAAATACTGAATCTACCGAGCTGCTTTTGTTTTTAAACATCCTTGCATTTCTCTCCTGCCATATGCACCAAAAGGCTGCTGCAGGAGTAATATTCAATTGCTGCCTTCCCCCTCTTGGTTAGACCAACAACTCTCCAAACATGCCCATCGCAAAGCACACAATTATTGGACTCTAATGGCACACCCCTCCTGGTCAAGTTATCCCTGATTAGGATTATGTTAAGATAGGTGTTCCACACAATTATTTACCCTCATTTTAAAACCTATTGGGGCTACTCCTAGTTCCTACTGATATGTACATTTCTGATCCTATCCATTATAATCTTCACAGTAATCTGTCTTGACATTTGCATTTCCACTACACTCATTTTGGACATGTTGCTTCTTGACCATCTCAATACTTTACTCCGCACAGATCCATTAAATCAATAAAAATTCCATACAACATTTCTGGCTTTATACACAACGGCCACTACCACTTAGTGTCTCATTATCTCATGATCCTAGTCCCACTTTTAATTTAAATCAGATCCGAACATCTCCTTGGAATCCTTGTGAGCCCTGGCCAATCCATGATGAATGAATAAAAGAAAAAGAAAAAGTAAAGTTCCCACACAAAATAGCCACTTAGTTTCTCATTATCTCATGATCCCCATCCCATATTTAGTTAAAATCATATATACACATCTCCATGAAATCTTTCTGAGTAATGGCCCGTCTATGATGAACAAATAGGAAAAAAAAGTTAAATTCAATATATGAATAGAAAATTTTGACCTTCTTTTCAAGGAACTCAAGAGCCTGTTGTTGTGTGTATATGCCATGACCTGCACACTCCTGCAAGTAGGCAAGGGCTGAATTCGTTAATTGAGAACAAATGGCCTAAAACACATCAAACATTTTACCTATTTGCAATAAAACAAAAAGCAAAAAGAAATAGTGTTAATCCAAATTGAGAGAGAGAGAGAGAGAATACTGATTGCCTTTTACCATGAAGTTCACTAGATTATAGATTTTTCTATTCACACTCTAAATATGTAGCTAGGTTCCAATCTTAAAGAGGAAAAACATTATCAACACTCAACAGTACAATAAACAAAAGAGAAAATAACTACAAAAAAGACCCAACCAGTGACAAAAGAAGGTGCCTAGTCTCTTTACATTTTTTTTCTATAAAGAAGCTGAAAAGGCGTTAGATAGGAGCCAAAAGAGTGGCATTAACCTGAGTTAGGATTGATAGCTGGAACCCATCTGCAGGGATTCTTAAACATACTGGTGGCACAGAATCCTTTATAAGCAATGTGTTCTCAGGTCCTTGAAGAATAGGATTGCATATAACAAATAAATGGTCATTGATTGCAAAACGTTGTGTGGGCAGTGGAATCACGGGCAAACACCTTGAATTTTAATAGAGGCTGATTCTTTGTCTGTTCCATTGTCTATCAAGATCTTTTAAAGAACTTTTAACACTGAATTGGTGATAGAAAGGGAACTATTGGTAAACAAAAAGTGTTTCAGGAGGGTAAAGATATTACAACTACGGGTAATGGAGATAAAGCGGCTTCTGGTTTTCTGCAGATGGAGACACAAGGGTTGGTGCCGGAGGTTGAAACTGATATTAAACTTAACTCTTTCTATGACATGGCAGGCAGGTGTGCCTCAATGGGTCAAGGGGTTAAATTAAATGAACTTAAGGAAATTAATAACGAGATATTGGTAAGAGGTGAGGTGTTTAATGAGGATGAACACAGTGAAATGGAAGGAGAGAGGACATGGTTAAATGAGAAAAGGTTACAATCAACAGATAGTGTGAGAAAAGGAACTTCTGGTGATCGGAGAGTTCAAGTTAGAACGAAAGAGAGTGGGAGAAGTGGGAAGGGAGGGTAATATGTATGTCAAGAAGTCGGAGGGTAATTATGGTAAGAAGGGGAAGTAAATATAAAAAAAGGGCAATAATATAGGAAACATTAATTAGGGTAGGTTACATGGATCTAGTGTAAGGGGTTCATACATCTGTTGAGAGAAAGGTAATAAATGTGACATAGATGTCCCTACATATTCAATGTTAATCTTTATCTTCCCAATTTCTACAAGAATAAGAAAAAGGGGAAGGATAAACAAGAAAAGCTGATGCCATATGTGACATTTTTTTTCTGAAAAGTAAAGTAAAAATTTTATTGAAAGAAGGAGAAACATAGTACCGCATGCTCTGTTAGACAGTTTTGTATGCCCTTAGCTTCAATCAGAATGATGTACTTTATGAGTTTATTGTAAATGAATAAAAGTGCATATTTGATTCATTTTCCCTCGGTATATTTTTGTGTAATCCCCTTAAACTGGACACTTAATGAGACTCGTGTTAGTTTAGAATGTTCACACCCAGAGGGTCGGTCTGGGGAGACCTATCCTAACAAGGCTGACACTGTGGTGCCACCAAGTCGGTTGGGGTGGCCTGTCTCAGCTGCCAGGGTGAGACCCTAGGCACATACAGTGTAGGATTAATTGAATCTTTGAATTGGACCAGATTTCCAATATTGCCCTGGACCTTGGAGATTGATGGGCAAAAACTGGAAAGTTACACCCGACCCCTATACTCGATTATGATACTGCACTAGGTGTTGGATTGAGCTGTCTTTGATATACCAATCAGTGAGATCCTTAACAGGGATAATAACCTGGGTATGTTGGGACAGTCTGAGAATTCATCTGAGTGGGTGATCATAGTGATAGGATCAGCCCCTTTGTCGGACAAAGGTAATGATCGGTGATGCACTCTCACTGATGGAAACCAAGACTGTCGGCAGCCGATTTCAATCGTTGAGATTTGTTTTGCAAAATATATTTTATATGAGATATAAAAGTATATATATTATGGTTTCGAAATGATTTGCAAAAGGTTTTAATTCCCGGAATCCATATAAGCAGAGAGTGCAACATTGTTCCTTATAGCCGAGGGAGAGGTCCTCTCTTGTCAGGCAGTGTATGATCATTATGGGCTGAGAGGTTAAGTGTAAGACCATTTAGGATAATACCTGATGAACTAATCTTGCATCTGCCCACAGTCCCTGGGTGTTACAAGGTGGCTTGGCCCAAGGACCACTTAGGGTAAGTGATGGGCCCATAGAACCCATTTGATGGGTTTCAGGGGTGCATTGTCCATAACAGTGTATTCGGCCAGGCCTTGTAATAAAGGCTAGGCCGAACCCATGTGGCTGATGTGTAGATCAATGCTTGGGTCCCACGCTTAAAAATGAAGCCCAACTGGGCAGCAATTAGGAAGGTTAAGTGAGCACATAAGCTTAATGGGCCTAAAGCCCATTTCAAACTGGGCTATTTAATTAGTTAATAATGGGGCGAATTTTGAGATGGATTAGCAGATAGGATAGGGTCTTGACCCTATCCACTCAGAGAGTCCAGATCTGAATGTGATTCAGATCTAGAAACCTCCTAATGAGATTAGGAGAAAGCTAATCTAATCTGCAGATAAGATAAGGGTTTATCCCTATCACCTAAAGGCC
This sequence comes from Nelumbo lutea, assembly GCF_056320005.1. NCBI lineage: Eukaryota > Viridiplantae > Streptophyta > Magnoliopsida > Proteales > Nelumbonaceae > Nelumbo > Nelumbo lutea. Next base: position 62,205,553 of record NC_142685.1, read on the forward strand.
CTATCCACTCAAAGAGTCCAAATCTGAATGTGATTCAGATCTAGAAACCTCCTAATGAGATTAGGAAAAAGCTAATCTAATCTGCAGATAAGATAAGGGTTTATCCCTATCACCTAAAGAGAGGTCTTATCCAAATATGATTTGGATAAGCAACTCCTAATTGGATTAGGAGCTGATCTTGTAGGTTAACAAAAGGAGGGGGAGGCAGCCTTTAGGAGAGACACACACAATCAGGTTTTCTTGAGAGCTAAAATCACAGAGAAGAAAGAATTAAGCAATCCTGTAGAATTCTTTCTGGTCGCCTCCCTGTTCCTGCCGCCCTATCTGCCAGTTCGATCTCCAGTTGTGGGAGAAGTCAAGATTCGATCTTGACATCAGTTCTTTGAGAAAGAATTGATAGGAAGCTGTGCTCACGTACCATCCTGCCAATTCTTGCGAATGACAGAGTTCTTGGAGAAGAACACTGCTGATTCTGCTACATCCTGCAGTGAGTCATCTTCAGTGGGAACAGTCTTTGGATCCTTCCTTGGGCGTGAACACCTTCGTTAGGGGATACTTTTTCTCCGTATCAGGTATAATCCTCTCCTACTCCTTTTGGTTCAAATCTGATTCAGTTTATGGTTCAAGAATGATCCTTGAAAATATGATTTTCTTAAAAGGGAATGTGATTCCCAATTGAAGGGAGAGAAAAATTTTTGAAATCCGCCCCTTTATTCCGCAATCTTTGGGCATCCATAGGATGGATCTCTCATCCCTTCATGCTCCTGGTAAAAGAAACAATCTACCCAGGAAGACTGAGGGCTAAGCAACTGAGAAAGATTTTGTTGCTTAAACTCTTTGACTACAAATACCCAAGAGACCAATCCGCTCACAGTACAACAAATTAACTCATCTACACTTTTTTCTTTGCTACAGAAGACTCAGTTATTTCTTTCCACCCAAATAGTTCCAAGGACAGCTGCAGGAATGGTCTTCTAAACATCTTTCCCATTCTTGTTCAGACCTAGCAGCATCCAACACCACAATAGATATTTGACTGAGTGAGGCATAACCCAGCAAATGCCAGCCGGTTTGAGGAAATGCTCCCAGATTTTGAAAGAGACTGTGCAATGAAGACATAGGTGATCAACAATGGCTAAAATAGAAGAGCGATGTTTAAGGTGCTGAAGTAAATTCTTGCAGTGAATAAGTGAATGATGTACTAGCAGATGAATTGGGATGATCTGGCTTTTTGGTTTGTACTGTCCAGTCATGGTTATAGCATTCTTCTAATGGTTTGTCTAATGGGATTGTTGGGGATAAATGAGCAGTTTTTATGTTCTGTTTTGGGCTGTGGAAGAACTGAATTATCTTTCATATTCTTGGATGATATCTTATAACCAAGCTACTGTTATCCTTTTCTTTTTTTATGAATTTTTATTTACTATCAAAAAAGATGCAACAAATATTGTTTTGAGTGATAGGAACAAGAAACTCTCCCCCTAGAGTCATGTTTCACTTGGTTTTCATCTAGAATGAACCAGACAAATTCTAGACCCGCAGGGGATTTCCCCAAGGAACAAAGCAAAAGCACATGACGAGAACATCTATTCAAGAACCGCTGTGAGTGAGTTGTAAGCATGTACAAGTTACCCGTTGTCCATTCTTTTAAGTTAAACTGCATAATGCAATCCAATCCAGAGTCTCTGATACTCATTATTGATACACAAGTAGTTCACTAGACAGACTAAGAACATCTATTCAAGAACCGCTGTGAGTTGTAAGCATGTACAAGTGACCTGTTGCCCATACTTCTAAGGTAAACTGTGAAATACAATCCAATCCAGAGTCTCTGATACTCATTATTGATACACAAGTAGGTCACTAGACAGACTGATAAGGACTTTATTATATTGACAGGATCTTAAGTTTCCTATGACCATTGACCACACAGAAAGTTTCTTATGACAAACTTTAGTATGTCTCCAGTTCTAAAACAATGAAGTAGAGCCTTTAGAATAGTTTTTAAAGATTTAAAACCATGCAAAATAAAAGTTGCATAGCTGCAAAACCAAGACAAACACGGAAAATTGAAAAGATACAGATTTCTATTGCCCTAGAATTAGACTGAAAATGAAATTGCAAATTTTCATTGGACATTGCATCTTTATTAACTTCAAAAGAGAAATTGATTAATACCAGGACAGATTAGCAAACTAGAATATATTTCCTGTAGATCATGGATACCTGAATGGAAGGCAGAAGGAGGGCACCATATTTTGGATCTCTTCCAACCATCTGCACCACCTCTTGATCGCTTTCCATTCCCATAGCCTTCATGACCACCATGATAGGAATCTACACAACACCAATAAATATTAAATGCAAACTTTATTATAACAAACTCCAAAGAAATGAAAAACAATGGGATGGTGCATGAATGAGCACATCTTTAACAAATGCATTAAGGCGTAGATAAATCTTCCCCTTGTCCATAAGAATAATTGTTTTACTCTTGGTTGCTTCTGTGCTGCTAGTAACGGATGCATTTAAACTGATGAAAATAAAAAACCACAAAAAGGTTAACATAGAATATATGCATATTCATATATCAACGTGACAAATAAGGCTGCTTACATTTTTCTCAAATACAAAAAATAATAATAATAATATGGGCAACAACACTAATTTTGAAAAGAATAAAGTTGACAAAAGAAAATTACCCAGCTTTTAGGTCAAGTCATAAGCTATAACAACAAATCAAGTTGTTCACAATTCCATGAAATCCATATAAAAAAAAAATGAACAAATATTCCATTTATTAATATGCAGTTGGTCAATAAAACTCTAAAGACTGAAGAAATATCTTGAACCCTTGAGATTTGTTAAACTTTATTCTATTGGTTCAGAGGAAGTCAAAGAACACCAACATCTCATCCAAGTCCATAAAGCTGTTCAGTTTCTGTAGAGAAGATGGGCCGAATAGACCTTAGTTTCTTTCCTTTCTTTAGTTATGTATATGTTTTATGTTTATAAGTAGTGGGCCTTAGTTGTGGGCCTTTTTTTTTCTTTTTTTTATTATTGTCTTTAGTGCCAGCTGCCCTACTAAGGATACACGTGTTATTGTGCTCATATTACAATTAAGAGAATAAAAAATATCATTGGGGGACTGAAGCATTGTATACTCTGTGTCATTTCTTGTCGGCCATATAGAATGAAAGAAATTTTAGAATCTTTTTTTTTTCTTTCGAGAAAGGGGAAATATAATGTATTGTATTAATCAAAGTATATAGTCCTCTGTACAATGAGAAGCTGTACATGTGTAGCCATAAAGGACCTCAAAAGAATCCACATTCAAAAAGGAAGTAGAAAAGGTGTCATCTTTAAAAACATTATGAACAGCCAACCAATCCCTGACTGTGACAACCACCAAATTTATCACCTCTGCTTCAGATGAGGACTTCTGATTAAAAATTATGTTATTCCTTTCAAACCATAAAGCCTGAATGATTGCCAATGGAATAGGTGATTAGCACAAATTCCCTTTTTTTAGTCAGTTTGGGAACTTGCCACTCATTCAGGAATCCCTTCACAGAACCGGGGAAGCATCAAATTAGAGTAACAGCCTTCAAGAAATGATTTGACATTGTTGTACTGAATTTGCAATGCAAAAAAAAAAAGGAAAAGAAAAGAAAAGTGGTTTCAGGTCTCTGTTTCCAGAGCTTTTGCACTGGCCAGTAACAAAATGCAAACTTTTGTATTGCTGTGATGTTGCTGGGGTGGATAATAATCCCACCTTGTAGTAATCTTCAAGTTGATTTTAATAAAATATATTCTTACTGATCAAAAGAAATGCAACGCATGCTGGGCAGTGGTGCCCCTGGAGTTTTATGGGCAATCTAGAATGAAAGGAATAGTAGAGTTTTTTAACAGAAGTGCAGCCCAGAGGAGGAGGTTTATTACCTGTGCTGTGGGCATGATAAAACTTTTGTTATCTACTCATACTTGTTCTAGTGGAACTGATCTATTACACCCTTTTTTGAATATAGATTTCTTGAGGGGTCCTTAAAGGTTAGGTTAATGTACAGAAACTCTTTGTACAGGGGTCCACATTGTATTTTTTTCAGTTAACACAATTTACTTTATCTTTTTCAGAAAGAATAACAAGAATGGCTCAAGTGTAACTTTTTCCTTTTTCTGTCTTGGGAGCTCAAGCTCCAGCTGGAAGATAAGAAAGTTTATCTTCATCCTTGTAATATTTTTGTGATTAATTAATGAAATGTGGTTATTGATCAAACAAAAAAGAAGAACAAGAAGGGCAAAGGGCCCCCAGATTTCTATATAGAGAAGTTAAGGCATTGCTCAAAATAGCTGTTCATCTGGGTTCCACAATCAACTAATGCCTTGGCTGATTTTGTGACCAAGGATGTGGTAGGGAGATAGAATCTGTTAGAGAGGGCTCCATGCCTATGTGTACAGCCTCAAGGCTGAAGCGCCATTTATAACTTTAGGTGCTAGTTAACATTTTGCTGTTTTACTATAGGGAATGTATGGCATTGCATTGCTGATATAAAAAGGGCAACCCAGTACACGAGGCCCCATAGAAGGTGCTTCCCCTCTGTATATTAAAAAAATGCATTGGTTGTTGTTAATCATAAAAATTCTCACACCATGAAAAATAACTACCAGAATTAACAATTTCTTATAACACATTTAGCACAACATAAAATTAATATAGTTTTCACTGCCAAATGCAAAAAATATAACATTATGACGAGCTAACCTAATAATTATGACAATATCATATGAACCAAAATCATTATATTCTTGCAGCACCATCAACTATCCAATTCTGATGATGGTGGTAGATCATGTAACAGCAGTTATGCTAAACATTTAACTGTTCAGGTACAAGAGTATTCATTGCCCGCTTCATTGTTGATATTGTGCCTAGAGATTTCTCATAGTATGGCATTATCAATACATAACAAACTCATTTTAAATAAACTAATCAGTTTTCCTATGGTACTCTATATCTTCAGTGGCAGAGAGAAACAGAACATGTTCAAAATTAAATAAGCACGAAAATCAGTAAATACATACCATCCCTTCTTATCAGTATCAATGATGATTCTGTTCTTTGAAAGTTGTTCTTGTATTAGAATCACCTACAAAAAACATTAGCATTATAGCCCTACCCCCATTAAGCATTTGCAAAGCAAACCAATGGAAAATTCAATTACCAAATTGTTCAGAAAATTTTTTAGAAAAAAAAAATATATATATATATGTATGATGCAAGTCTAAAGAAAAGGAATAGACTTCAATTCAGTGGTTTCCAAGATTGGCAAACAGTTTAGCAGATCAATTAGTAAAACAAGGGGTTAACAGGGAACAATGCTTTTGGCAAGGCTTAAGTCACAGTGTTGTAGCTGAGGCTACTTATAAGTTGTATTTGTTCTTCTTGTTAATTAATAAATTTATTCCTGTTACTGATCAAAAAAATAGCAATGTTTTAACATGCCAAACGATTGCAGCAAATGACCAGAGGAGACAGCACCCCCAACTTTACTACTCATTGCAGAATGGCAAGAATTGGGGTTTTTTGCAGGTCAGTCTTTGAGTTATGTGCAGGAGATTTGAATTGAACCTTTGCCAACAATCTATTTCATATAGTATGGCAGTTTTCAACATACTACTTTACCTTATTCAGGAGACCATGCTATCATCCTTCTCAATTTGAGGTTTTTTTAGGAGACCATACTACTTTACCTTATTCTGGGCAGAAATCTAAGAGTGAATTTCTCCTAATCTGAACAATGTCAACAGTCTAACATCTGGGTAGAAATCCTTGACCAAATTTCAGAAGAATAAGAGAAATATGGAGGAGAAGACTGCTCATATCAACAGTCTAACTTCTGGGCAGAAATCTTAGACTTAATTTGTTCTAATCTGACCAATATCAACAGTCTAACTTCTGGGTAGAAATCGCAAACTTAATTTCTTCTAATCTGACTATTGGTTAACTTTGGATAATTAAGGGAGGTCAAGTTAATCTGACAAAATGAGGACTATAATTAAGGGAGGTCAAAGTTTTATGTCAATTGGGCCGGTAGTTAATGAATTATAGTAGTTCTTTCAATTTTGTCTTTTACCCTATTTCTTGAATATAAGGGTATTTTGGGGAGTCTAATTGATAGTCTGATGCCATTAAGTGATCTCAACAACCAAGCCTAATTTTTGTAGTCAATATTGATATGGTGTAGGTTAGGAGACTATAAAGGTTCCTAACATTGTTTGTGCACTTATTGATTAAAAAATTGAAAAAAAAAAAAGTTCATGCACTGTTTATATTGTTATTGAACTATTTTTCTGTTTCAGCAATAAAGTTTGGTTTTCTTCACTTGTTCTCTCCATTTCACTGCTATTGATTGCTATTTGTTCTCTCCACTTCACTTATACCCTCATGGACTCATATGTAGGATTCAGCCCTAAAAGAAAAGCAATTACCCACTGTTGGGAAACAAGTGACTTCTAGGCCTTTGCATCTTCATCACACTTCCAATTTGCATTTTGATAATGATCTAGTTTCTTCCATATTGATGTCAGATCTGAGTACTATACCGAGAGACTCCTCTGCCCCTGCTTGCAAGTGGAGGATTCAGCTTGTAATTAATCTTTGCATAGCGCCTCTGCTCTAAATAGGTAGATTTGGCTTGTTCCCATATTTCACAAGCTGTTTCAACCCACATAAATGTCTTCCTTACTTGTGGCAGCATGTAAACCAATAGTCATGACATCACCATACTATTTTCTTGGTCTCATCTGTCATGTTCAGCACTTCCAATCTTTGGTTCCTTCACTTTACCATTAATATACCCTATTTTCCCTCTAGCAATAATATAAAGTTTAATTCACCTAGACCATTCAAGGTATTTTTAGTCTATCAAAGGGAATTATGGCCATGGGGAAACTCATATCCATCCCCCCACTCATTCCATTTTGACCTCCTAAAATCCCAGAAGTTGCAGAATTCTCAGAGGGCATGATTCAAACACTTTTCAGTTTCAACACACACCTTATGATCCCTCCTAACACCAAAAACAGTCCTAGAAACACACCAAAGATGCAGCCCACATGCAAACACTGCAATCTGGACACAATCTGAATACAGACCAGCTTTAATTCTCCAAAAAGAACAAGATTTTAGGTTGATTTTAGTGATGTACAGCCTCAACAGTCACAATTCACCAACTTCCAGACCATCCAAATACATCGACTACCACGAGGGGTTATAAAACAGTACAATCACACCACATAGGTTAAAAAACAGGTCATCCACAACCTATAGGTTTTCTGTTTTCAGGTATGGGATCACACAATCCATTAAAAAAAAAAAAGAAAAAAAGAGGTTAGAACCTCACAACTTCTCTAACAGCACTCAGCAGTCTTGATTCATTTGTTTTATCTTAGTACACGACCAAGAGAAAAAAAAAATAGAACAAGTTTGTACCAGTCATAGGTCAGCCTTTCTGATCTTAGTTGAAGGAGACAACAAGATAAGGAAGAGAGAACTTGTTCGATCTGCTCTCAGACCCAGTAGAACTGCTATGATACCATATTAGCAGAAGAGCGGAGAAATAAGTAAGAAGAAGAGAAGGGAGAAGAGAAGATAAAGGTTTTGGAGTCTTCAAATCTAGCTGGCGGCGCCATCTTACATTATCATATATAGGGCGACCATTATTAAAAGGGAAAAGACCGTTATGCCCTTGTTGTAGTTAGAGTGCATAAACAATGATACAAAAACTACTTTAACTAGACCAAACAGACCCTAACTCAGAAGAATACAAACATAAAAAAAAATAAACTGTAAACATTCCAACACAAACTTTCTCTAAAAACCTCTGATTATGCTAGGCTGTCAGCAACAGTGTCCAGCTCCCTAGGAATCCAGACCAGCTTTACATTCAATGAGCCCAAGATATCCCTAGCTTCAGCTAGCAAGTGCGCTAGTCTCCAAGGCCCTCCTTCCTTCTCCCTTAACCAAGATATAGTATTTGCAGAATCTCCATCAATGGTTAGAGAGGATAAACTTAGCTGTTTGGCAAAACAAATTCCTGTGTGCAGCCATGACCTCTGCCTCACAATACCGCATGAGTCACTATACTCTAGTTGAGACCTCCACTTTTTCCTAGCCCTCTGCCTTGCCATTGCCATGGTAGGTCCACTACCTTCTCCGAAAATATCCACCTGCAACCCACTAAAATCAGGAAATAGCACCAGACCTTCCTTGTGACAAGACAGTGGAGAAAAATGTGTTCAGCACTTCAGCTGTCTCTCCATCACAGAGGCAAAGAGGACAGACATAGGGGGAGATACATAATCTTCCTCTAAACTTTTTCTGGATCAGATCGGATTTGAATCAAGGTATATTCAAATCCAATCCGACAGTACAAATAGTAGATCGGATCGGATCTTACAAAACATCGATTTGAATTTGAATCCGTTAATAAAGTCAAATATCTGAATATGATCCGTTTTGATTTAGTTTCTGAAAATTTTTAAAAATATAACAGTTTATATAAAGAAAACAAAAAAAAATACAAGTATTTTCTTCAACTATTTTTTATTAAAAATTTACAAAAAATGCAATATAAACATATATATAAATAAAAAATATTGTATATATAAATAAATAAATAACATATATATCAGATCGGATAGGGGTGATTCGAATTCAATCTGAATTTCAATAAGACCCTAGTATCTGACCCAAAAATCCCACAGGAGTATTCAGAATCTGACAAATTAGGATCGAATCATGATACAATCCATTTGCACCCCTACCCCTACCCATCAAATTCAAACTTCCAAGATTTGCCCATTCAACTGTTGATGGTGTCAACTGGAGGATGTCTAGGGAAATGACCAACTTCTCGGACCCCATCTACAAAGTTCACATGCTTTTACACTTTTTGTGTGTAGAATGCCCTATTTAAGGCTCAAAATTGTCATTTTCCTAATTGAAATTTGCAACTGGGGTTTTATGCTTAATTGTTTAACTCTATGCACATTCTTTGACAAGATTTTATCATCCATTAAGAAAATATTGAAAAAGTGTTTCACAAGGTGGAAATCAACAAATTACCTTCTCTGTTCCTTTGACAACGAAATACCCTCCAGGATCAAGTGGGCATTCACCTAGGGCACAAATAGGAGAATAAAGGGAATGCAAAAAAGAAGGTACAGACATGAAAAAAATAGCATATGACCAAACAGCTATTTAGCTCAAATTCCATATGTAACAAACCAAGGCGAGCAAGTTCAGCTTCATCCTTTCCATATAAGACACAGCAGCAACTCCTTAGCATTATAGGCATTCTTCCAATAACAACATTTTCCTGCAAACATGAACTGCCTTAAATGAATAGCACACAAAAGCATGGGTAACTTCAACATCTTTTTCCTAAGGCTCAGTTTGGAAAGAGTACAAATACAAATATGTACAGTACAAAATACATACAAAATAAAAGGTTCTATACTATACATATCTGTATTTGTACTCCTTCAAAACTGAGCCTAAGCAAATTACATTCTGGCCCCCTTGGATTTCTGACAACTAGAGATACAACCCTTGGGCTCCCAACAAACATTTCAATTATCTACCCTGCGAAAAAACAAAAATAACCTCGACATCCAAGATGCTTTACTAAGTTGCCCTATCAAGGGGAAAATCTTGGACATCAAACATCATGTATGAATCCACAGACAATTTGACTTTGAGCTAGTGTTAATCTTACTGTTCTCGCTTCAATCCAAGTTGTAGGAATGTTGTATTAAGATCCATCAGTGATGTATACCATCCAATTGGCATGACAGGATCCAACCATCAGTCTGGTAATGGTATAACCAGATAAACCAATTGACCCAGCCCATCCAAGAAGTATACAAGAGGCAGTCTTTCTTTCTTTCTTCTTTGGTAATGCTTAGTAAGTAAACCATTCTATTATGGTGCTGGATACCATGAAAATCAGTGAAACTAGATTACCAAAAGCAGAGGATGCCGAAAACATAGAAAGTTCAAGCTATAGGGTTGTATTTGGAGAGGTCAGACTTAAGATGGTGGAAAGAACGCAAGAATGGCATTTTTTCGGTGAATCGTTTACAAAGCTTTAGCAACAAACCAGGTAGAGCAAACTTCCATTAAGGGTGTTTGGGGTAATACACTTTCTACAGGGATTCAAAGCTTTTGCTTGGTTGGTGACTCTGAATAGCATACCCACTCAGGATCATCTAAGAAGTGAAAGCATTCAGCTTGCTAACAGGTTTTACTTGTGTGAATCTTCTGTAGAGGATGTGCTGCATTAATATTTTGACTGTTGTTTTATAATGTTATTTGTAGAATACAAGGACAGGTGTCACTTAATTGCCAGGTATGCAGAGAATGTCTTTAAAAGTCTCAGAATCCTCGGGGGTCAAAGTATAACTTAAACTTTTATATTTTCTTCCAATAATTAACTTAATAATTTCTAAATACCTTCTTCTCAATAGTAATCTGATCACAAAATTTCTTCACGTACTCTATGTTGACCATTATAGGAGCAGCATACCTACAAATAGTGACATAGAATATAAACAAAATGTGAGATAGATGTTTATCATGGACACTGATCAGGAGAAAAAAATTGATAATGGATACCAACAAGTAACCAATCAAAAAATGGAAACCATCAAGTAGGAAGTCTAACATATGGTATAAGATCCATATACTATACATGTTTTTTTCTTCTTGTAACATTTTTAAAGAAAAAGATAAATGGTCATGCAAAGTGAAAACCTACCAAAGAGGAAAAAAATAAGAATGGCATTAAACAGTTACAGAAAGATAAATGGTCTTGCTCTGGTTTCCTCTTTGTACATCTTCTAATGTACTGCCTTTTTTATTTAACAAAATTCTTCAAAAAAAATATTATTTCATCAGGCAGGCCCTTCATCTATGTCTCTCATCCAGAAGATGACCACCTAAGAATCTTTCTCAACCTCTACTTGAGAAAACCCCAGGTGGAATATAAATCCAGCCCCAAAAAAGGAGAACAAATCTTAAGTCTAATTGGAACACTGAACCCAATAACGCCAGAGAGCACCAAATAAGCACACTGTCTAATTTTTTAAAACGCATACTACTCCTGACACATCCAGGTTTCCAAGTAAGAATCAAGGCAGAATATTTTTAAGGGAGGAGGGTTCATGCATGCATCAAATGAAGGATTCCAGAATATTTTTATGGCAGTTAACTCAAGTACCCAAGTTGATTCGCTAGGGGCATGCATCAGATCATAGGGTGGGGAACAGTTACCAGTATGTACAACTGTAACTACCTTCTCCTCTATAATCCTACCATGTGTCATGTGCAGGGCATTTCTGCAACTCTCACATGCCTGTACAGTGCCTTTGTCTTTTACAACCTTTACTTTTGCACCGTGCTCAACACTTTACTTATGTGTTGTGGCTCAGCGTTTGCCCATGTCTAGTGGCTACGATTTACTATATCCAAAGAAGATGGCCACGGTTAGCCTTTAGTTTGTGATTGGAGTTATCCTGTAGTGGTATAGACATATAGTTGTGGATATACGTCCACGGTTGCCTTGCATTAGCATAATCGTGATGGCACAACCACGGCTATCCTTTGGGTAGTTTTTTTATAGTAAAAAAAACTCATTAAAAGAGGAAAAAAAAAAAGGTACATCCTAGACAGGTGTTAAGGCAACACCTTCATACAAAACTAAGGAGCACAAGGCACCCAAAAACCAAACAAAATTAACCAGAATACAACTTTACAACCCCAAACTACCCCACAAAATCCAAAAAAGGAAAAAGAAAAAAACAAACTTGAAACAAATCCTTAAAGATAAAATGGGTGAAGCCTGAGCATCCAACACAAAAAAAAAAAAAAAAAAAACTTCATCCAAACTCTCAACCCTCTCCTTTTTCACCCACAACCTCCTCTCACTCTAGTACAACATCCGTTTCTGAAGGGCATCAAGTATAAAGTGGGAAATGGCCAGAGGGTTCTGTTCTGGAAGGATCTCTGATGTGAAGAAGAACCTTTAATGACTTTATTTCCTGATTTGTATGAAATAGCCACAAATAAGAATGCTACTGTAGCTGAGTATTTGGAAAGACAGAATGGACACTGCATATGGAACCCCCAATTCAGAAGGAACCTGAACAACTAGGAGGTGCCATCACTGATCAGCATGCTCCAAATTCTATATGATTCAGAAACGTCTGGTCTAGAGGAAGACAAAAGATTGTGGAAGTTAGAGAAGCCGGGTAACTTTTCTGTAAGATCCTTTTTCAAATCTGTAGCAAGGGAGAAGACCACACCATTTCCAAGTGACAGGATTTGGATTAAAGCTGTCCCCTCTAAACTAGCCTTCTTTGTCCAGTCAGGAGAGGTCTACAGGTGCCAGATTTGGATTGCCTATTCTGCAATGGTAATGTGGAGTCTTCTGGTCACTTACTGATTCAATGCGAATTTACTCATTGGATCGAATTAAGGATAGTAGGTGTGTTTGATGCAAAATGGTGCTTCCCAGCTGAAGTGATGGGTCTCATTGAGGCATGGCATCTAGAATGTTTAAGTAGAGCTGGAAAAGTAACATGGAGCATCTTCAGCAATGTTATGGGCTGCAGAGTGAAAGAAACAGGAGACTGTCTGCAGGGATTCAGGCTTCAAAGGAAGAAATCCTACGTAAAATTCTGGGGATGGCTCGTTCTTGGTTGGCAGTTCACACTTTGTTTAGAAATAGACGTCCAAGTTCTTTCTTTGATTTGGATGTTCTTTTTGTAAGGAAAAGTTAGTTGATTTTTGGGTTTGGGGCTGTAGGGAGCAAATTGTATATCCTCTGTTCAGTTTCTCATTGTACAGGGGTTCTTTGTTGGCTTTTTGTTTTAATAAAATACTTTACAATACAGTTAAAAAAAAACTTCCCTCCCTTCACCTTCCTCCCAAATCTTACCCCCTCCCTAACTGCTTTCCTCTTGGAGTATTCCTCCCTCCTGTTTTGTTCAAAGTGTTCAATTGCCTTCCTCACCATCACTCCCCCCCCCAAAAAAAAAAATGAAAAGACCAATAGAATTCCCAACTGCCACCCGTCTGTCCACCAGTAGATCAATACCCACACTCTCCTCAGTGATATTTTCCTTTGGGAACTCTTCAACTCTATTTCCTCTTCAACCTCAACCTGAATTTTCATTTCCATTCAATTTTTTAAAACTCCCTTCCTCTCACCTTTTCCCCCTCTATCAACAGTCATCTCCTCCACATCCTCCTTCCCAGTGTCACTCTCTTCCTCTACATTCCCTTTAGTAAACTTTATCCTATTCCTTTCTCCCATCTCCTCTGACAGGACTTCAAAATTTTGATTAATTGAATATAACCGCAGTTCCTTCCTGACTGAGGCTACTTCCAAAAAGTTGCCTCTCTTAAATTTGTGGTAAGGACAAACCCTGATAAGTCCTGCCTTGAGACAATGAAAATGTATGTTAAATAAAGCTGATTAAAATGAAGCAAATGTGTATAGATGGATAGATAGATATATGTATGTATGTTGAACAGCCCAAGCTTTTTGAAGAATAAGTTCCTAGGGGGGGAGGGGGAGTCAAGAAACTTTTCATGTTTGGTCTCATTTAAGTCTAAAACTGTAGTTATGTCAGTATAAACCAAACCCATTGAGTGAGCAAATGTTATGACTAAGCAACACAAGTGGGAAGGTAGAACTGGTCTATGTATCTTTACTATATAATGTTGATACTTGCCTTGACTTCACATCCAGGCCACTATGCCAAAAATCTAATCCTTTTTATTTTCCTGTATCAGCATTTGATTCATCTCTCTCCCACACTTGCATGTGCATTTACAAGTGCCACTCAACAAATGGGAACTAAAAGAGAAATTGGATGTTTGTAAACAAAAAAAAAGGAGTTAAGAGACAGTGGTAACTTACGTCATGTCGGACAGACGGCATATATGCGGTGTGAGAGTGTCAGTTACATTATCTGCAGTGATAGAGGGCGTTCCAATTTTGACATCGGTGTACCTGAACAACAACAAATAAAGAAGTTGTAGTTTCACCTATTTGACAGTTTATCAGAAATAAATCCCTGTTGAAAAATGAAAATCCAAAAAAAAAAAAACTAGGCCAAAAACAACTGAGGAAAAAAAATATATATATATATACTTGAGGTAAAAATTTGGATCAGAACTGGCTGTGATGCGATTATTGGCTACAACAATTTTCTTGATTCCAATGTTAACGAAGTAATTGAACGAATCCAAATGTTGCTTCACCAAACCTCTCACCTACAACTCAAGAAGTAAATAGAAAACATGAAGAAATAGTAAGTTGGCAAACAATGAATAATCTTGCGTCAAAAAAAAAAGAAAGAAAATGGCGACTACAAGTACAATTAAATTGGACTATAACCAGGGATCAAATCCCAGTTTTCGCTATAATATTACGAACAAAAAAAAAGTGCTATATTCTAACGACTGCCGATAGTACCTTCAGGAACTCAGGAAGAAGCTGGAACTTATCGACCGCCAACTTCACTGGAGCAGCTATGAATTGCTTATCGACTGGGAAGCTATAAACGATGAAATCGAGTTTTAATAAATGAAATGAGAACAAAAATAATAATAATAAATAAACTATAATTGTTTGCGTCCTCGACTCCCTTATGCAGTAAATAAAAATAACAAAAGTAAACAAAAATGCAGGAAACCTATAAACTTCAGATAAATAACGTACTCTTCCCGGACGACCATGTTTAGTTGTTCGTCTGCCCCTCTGAGATTGCTTCGCGAGTTCTGCCGCTATTACAGAAAACAATGAAAATGAATTGAACACAAGTACCAAAAACGTGATAAATAAAAGCCCTGCTAAAACCCACAATCCAACATCACGCTCGCATTATATGACCCTTTTTTGGGGTAAGGTCTATGGACCCTTCGGTTCACCTTTTATATGGACCTTCAAATAAAAAATTGGCCACCTTTTACAGACTTAAGGGCAGTTAACAATAAACCCTACCTCCTCTTTCGTTTTCGTCCGAGATAACAACACGGGTTACCATTAATGGCGGCAGAGGCTTTTTGTTGGTTTAGTTACAACAGCAGTGGAAGGTAAACCAAAGTGGAAAAGAATAAGAAGATAGAAGGAGAGAGAGGATGGGATCGTCTCTACCTCCCCGGTTCGGAGTGGGTGGCTTCGCTGAAGTTTCTCAACTAACGAGATAGAAGTAGAAAGGTGTGGAGGGAGAGAATACAGGAAGAAGAAGAAGAATGGGAGAAAGAGATGTGTAGGGAGAGGTTCTAAGGTTTGGCTGGAGAAAACAGGTTACTGGGGAGGAAGAAGAAGAGTAAGAGTGATAGGAGGGCAGCCCTTCTGACTAACAGGGATGGGGAAGAAGAAAAAGGAGGATTTATGGGGAGGGCGTCAGTTGTAGAAAACAGTCGCGGATGATGCCGAGACAGTGAATACGACTGCCATCCAAAACGGTTAGGGCCAGGTCTTTCATGTCAAAGATGCAATGTTTGGGGAAGAAAAAAAAAATGAAAGATCAATACCTGAGGTTTTTCTCCGGACGTCGGTGATGATTGTTCGTCGACACCGGTTGGAGAGGGAGAGAGTGAACAGGTTCGATTCGGTGTGGAGAAAAAGGAGCGGGAAGGGGAACGAAACACATTGTATGAGAAGCTAACGGCGTTAAGGATAGACGACGTTTAATTTGTTTCGCACGCATGAATCCAGCGCACGAGCCAACAGACACGTGGCGCGTCCTCACGATACGCGAACCTCACAGCATGTATCAGCCGTGTATCGGTAACATCCCCTGATTAATCAGCCGATACACGGTGAGATGTGTGAGGTCGTTGTGAGGAACATATCCCAATTCTATCTGAAATTCAGAGGGAAACCCAGTCGAATAGTTAACTGCAGTTAAGTCACTTATATGCCGAATTTTTATTGATTCATTTAAAAGGTTAATCGAATCGGATTACTCATATTAAAATTTGATTTTTTTAACTCCAATTCCGGTTTATATGGATTCGGATAGAGTCCGGATTCAAGGGAAATTTTATTTAAAGCTCTATTTGGTTTGTGGGGAAGATTTGGGTGGGGTAAGAAAAATATGGGATGGGATGGGAATGTGTAAAAATTTAGATTATGTTTGGTTCAATTTTCATTCTTTCTCATTATTACCTAATATGAAATTCTAAAATGGAAAATAATGGGTAAAAATAGATAGAATGATAAAAATATTGGTATGAACCAGATACTTTTTTTTCTTAAAAATGAATTATTTTCAAACTAACAAGTGTCTTATGTTGTTCATTATCGGTCTTTAAAAAAAAAGTGTTGGTATTCACAAACCGCTCGTCTCCAATAGTCAATGTTTACTAATTGGCATAAATGTTTTTTAAGTGTACCTTCATATGAGTGCTTTTATAAAAGTATATTCGTAAAAATGTTTCAATAAAAGTACTTTTGTAAAAGTGTTTTTATAAAAGTGCTTTCCTAAAAGTTTTTTTATACTTTTATAAAAATACTTTTATAAAAGTGCTTTCATAAAAGTACTTACGTAAAAGTTCATAAAAGTGATTTTATAAAAGTACTTTCACAAAAGTGCTTTTGTAAAAGTACTTCCATAAAACTGCTTTTATAAAAGTACTTTTACAAAAGTGATTTTATAAAGTGTTTTCATAAAAGTACTATATAAAATTACATTTATAAAAGTTCTTTCGTAAAAGTGCTTCCATAAAAGTGTTTTTATAAAAGTGCTTTTATAAAAGTGTTTTCGTACAAGTACTTTCATAAAAAGTGCTTTTATAAAAGTGATTTCATAAAAGTACTTTCGTAAAAATGTTTTTTATAAAAAGTGCTTTCGTAAAAACACTTCCATAAAAAGTGCTTTTGTAAAAGTACTTCCATAAAAATGCTATCATGTAAAAGCATTTTTATAAAAGTGCTTTTGCAAAAGTAAACATCTGTGGCAAAAGCTTTATAGGTAGAGTTTCCTCGAACAATGAAATGAGCAAAATGGGGCATGATTATTTTTCATGCTACATGCTAGTCAATTTTTGAGCTATGGGATTGATTTTTCATTTTAAAAATAATGTGGCCCTTGTCAAGAAATTTGTAACCAAACATTATAATGTTATTCATTATTGCCCATTCTTGCCTATAATGAGCAATAATTAAGAGAATGAAATTCATAGCAGAGAAACAAACATGGCATTAACTTTCCATTGTTTGGTTTACATGAGAAAAATAGTAGGAAAAATGACCAACACAAAACAAAGTCCACTATTGCGTTCCCATTTTTTCCATCTCATAGGCATCGTCGTGATGAGCAAAGGAAGCAAAGATCCACTTGTTGCATCCATTACTATGAAATGCTGCTTGAAGACCATACCTCATCATGGTCATTGCCATCATTTTTCTACCTTCACCATACCTTATTCATCCATTGTCGCCTCCACCGTTTTGCCACCACCTCCATTAAAACCATACTATTGCCACCGTACCCACCACTGCTTGCACCAACATAACCACATCCAAAGTTGTATCCACCACTATGTCCACATTTGCCATCACTGTAACTCTCTCCTGCTTCCCAAAAATAAGATCCACCGGGGGTAATCACAGATTCATCGGGGTCGATCACCTGAAATACCTCCATCTTTGGTGGTATCAATCATAGATTTCAGCCTTTCCCCCCTCAGCAAATCTCCAAAACCCTCATATTGTTGAACCATTTCACAACTCCAGTTATTCCGAAACTCTCCTGGGTCATGGATCTAGTCTTAACTTTGAACGAAATGGCCAGAAAAAAAAAAAAAAAAAGCCAGAGATCCAACCGTTGGGATATGTAGAGGTTAAAGAAAAAAAGTATTTCAAGGCTCTTTGTTTAAAAAAGGCCTAATCTTTTTTATAAGTTTTCTCATTAGAGTCGCATGTTTTGGGGCAATCCTGATTACACGATTTTGGAATTTTACATCTCACGTTTTTTCTCATCCATCCCACTATTTCCCTCAAAGCAAATAAAAAAAATGAATATGTTTTGAATATTCACTTTTTCTCATCCCCATTTCACAAGCCAATCAGATCCTAAAGATCACTTGTATTTTGACCTAAGGAAATGTTTTAAGTGCAAACTTTTCTCAATCTAATGGAAAAGGGCAAGGAAAAGTAAACATACAGGTCCATATTAAATAATCAAATTTAATTTTTATGACTTGCACCTAAAGAAGGTAAGTGTCCCCATTTTATAAGGTACTAGCAGAGCCACAGAAAAACTACTATCCAATATGATAATGGATGGGAGTAAAACTAAAGCAAAAGAGCAAATCTAAATATTGTTTTTGTTGGGAGAAATTGAAGGAAAAGAAACCTTGTGACATTCCCAAATGGGTTGTGATGAAGGAAGATTTGACCCGACCTCATAGTTATGCGACACGTGGCAAAAGCAATAGATCGGCACAAAAGCAAGCCTAAGGCGCAAGCACCAAGGGGAGAAACCAGCGGTCCGAACTCCCTACTAGGGGTCCAAACTCACATTTGCTCCAAAATAGAAAGTAATCCGAACTGGCCTGCCTTGTAACAGCTCGGAATACCCCTCGCTGAACTGGCCTGCCTTGTAACAGCTCGGGATGCACCTCACCGAACTGGCCTGCCTTGTAACAGCTCGGGATGCACCTCACCGAACTGGCCTGCCTTGTAACAGTTCGGGATGCACCTCGTCAAACTGACCTACCCTATACATACCTCCGAACTCAAGACTTCGCCTCGCTCACCACTCCACCACATCACCTTCAGGGCACCAAAACCAAACGAACCGTACTATGCCTGACACTGAGGAAGTCTTTACCCAAGGACGCCGCACCTGAATGACATGGGATCTGACGCCTGACGATCGCACTCTAAACGGCCACCTGCCACCGCCTCCTGACACCGCCATCTCCAGTTGGAGAGACGGTTAGGCAGTGACGGTTCCATCCCCAACAGAAAGGGCGACGACCGAATTGACAGACGCAAGGGTAATCATACTCGACTTGACAAGGGCCTCGGAAGAAGTGCGCAAAGTGATTATAAAAGCTCCCTGCCCCCAACAAACAAGGTATGTGAACTTTACGCTATCTGGTCTACACTTCGCCTTTGAGAGATTACTGACTTGAGCTTCGGAGCTATCCCACCGGGTTCCCCCCGGAGTTCTCCCATCTTTCCCGTTTCAGGCTCCCCGACGCTCCAGCCCAGAGGCGAGTTCGTTGACAGCTAAGACTGGCTGGATTGCACTCCATCAATTGGCGTCGTCTGTGGGAAAGCTTCCAAAAGCCTCCCTCTAAATCTCTTTTACCTACCCTTCTTTCAAAAACTCCAACACCAAAATGGCCTCCTCCAGCAGTGTCGGACGTGGAATCGAAACAACCACTACCGGAGAACAACTTCATGTTTCAGCAGTGTGCATTAGGTAGTTCACCATCCCCCTTTTAGTGGATGGGATCCCAAGTCTGAATGTGCCACAGGCGGTGGCACCTCTGAACACTCCCTCGCTGAACATTCCCCTTCCACCCCCAATCGAAATGAACTTCGCGAAACCAACTGCTGTCCCACTAGCAGCCCGCCAAAACCAGCCAGATGACCTCATGCAATGCATGCGGGCAATGCAGGCTCAAATGCAGCAATTCCAGCAGCACCAACTCCAGCAACACCAGGTGTTGCACCACCTCTCCCAACACCATTACCAACAACAGTTCCCTCAGCTACCCTTGAACCAACCACTGCTTCCACCCCGACACCCCGTTTCAAAGCCGGTCAAGGCCTCCCCTCAAAGTGGACGACCTCACCAAGGAAAGGCTTCCCGACCACAGAACCCCCTAATAGTCAGGCCTCATCCCCGGGCTGAAAGCAAAGAAAGATCACCCCCGCCTCGCAGCCCGCAGGTGGGTCAAGAACCTCGCCAACAAAGTCACCTCGACCCTCCAAGCCCGAGTTCCCCCTCACGGAGAACCACTTCAGCACCTTAGCAGCAGGCCAACATTCCGGGCCCATCGAGCTCGGCAACACAGAGGCAAGCAGCGCCAACACCAGGCCCACTCAAAGAAGGCACCGGCGAAGTCGTCGAACTGCTACCCACGTGCTACCCGAGCTCAGAGGCAAGGAAGAAACGAGCTCAGGCAAGGTAAAAACCGTCCCCATTCTCTCAGTTCCTTCCCCCCTTTCAGCAGAACTTTTGGCAGTCCCCTTGCCTGGAGATTTCAAACTCCCTTCTCTAGACAAATATGATGGGTCATTTGATCCCAGCGACCATGTCGACGCGTTCCAGTCGCAAATGCACCTCGCTAGGGCAAGCGAGTCGTGCATGTGCGTGGCCTTCACCACCACCTTCAGAGGGGTGGTCTGCACCTGGTACCGGAACCTAGCTTCCGGGTCAATAAGAAGTCGGTCCAGTTCGTGCAGATCTTCACTGCGCACTTTGTTACCAACAAAAGGTGTCCTAGAAGCAAGGAAAGTATGTTCGGGCTAATCCAAAGAGAGGGAGAACCAATCCGGAGCTACATCAAACGGTTCAATGAGGCATTTTGCAGATCCCTCGGTTAGACCCCGCGGTACAGCTCGCAGTGGCCAAAAGAGGGGTGACGCACAAAGAGTTCAAGTGGCACATGGTGGCCAGCTAGCCAGCAACCGTGGCCGACTTCCTCAAGCTCGCGGACAAGTTTATGAGAACAGAGGAAGAGATAAACCAGAGAAACGAAGGCAGGGATGAAAAAAGAAAAAGAGAAAGCGAGCCCTCCAACCCCAACAACAGAAGAGGCCAAAACTGAGAGGCGAAGCCAAGCCAGCTGTCCCGAGCTCCCTTAGCAGTTCGGACGGATTACACGCCATTGAACACAAAGCGGACCGAGATCCTGATGACGATCAAGGACGCCCCTTACGTAAAGTGGCCACCTCACCTGAAGAGCAACCCAACGAGAGGAACACAAATTTATATTGTAGTTTTCATAAAGATCACAGTCATAGCACCGAGCAGTGTAATAATCTCCGCGACGAGATAGAAGGACTCATCCGTCGCGGGTACTTAAGAAATTTTGTACATTATGACAATAGTAATAAAGCAGGTCAGCAAGGGGAACACGGGAAGGATGTCCCCGAGCCGAGCAACAGACCGGCTGAATCCTTGCAGCGACCCCCCCCCAGAAGAAAGGCCAGTCCGGGGTACCATCCACGTGATAGTGAGCAGTTCGGTGGTGGCATGATGCACTTCAGCGGCAGCAAGGATGTCAGTTCGAGAAGCAGCCCGAGAGGAGTAGAACCCTCCCAAGAGGCTAAAGAAGGAAAAACCGATCTTTTTTACAGAAGACGACGCGCGAGGTGTTCACTACCCCCACAACGACGTGCTCGTCATAAAGCTAAGGATCAGCGACTTCGAAGTCCGGTGCGTACTGGTGGACTCAGATAGTTCGGCGAACATACTATTCAAATCAGCGTTCGACCAATTGCAGTTGCAGAAAAGCGATTTGAAACCCACTCACACTCCTCTGGTAGGCTTCAGCGGAGAGGAAGTCAGGCCCTTGGGAAAAATAACAGTACCTGTGGAAGTCGGCACATGGGCGTGCGCGGTAAGACTCAACCACGATTTCCTGGTGGTTGCGATCCCCTCTCCATACAACGCCATCATAGGGTGACCAATTACGCATATTCTGCATGCGGTGGTCTCCACTATTACTTGGCAATGAAGTTCCTCATGGACTTCGGTGTGGGGGTAGTACGGGGCGACCAACTTGAGTCCCGCAAGTGCTATATGCCGCCCTAAAGGGAAAAACCAAGGCAACCGACGATCTCGAACTAGAGGAACCTGCGGAGCAGGGCGAGGAACGAGCTTCGCCCACTGAGGAAACAGTCGCAATCCCGACCTCGGCTACAAACTCCTCTTTTATGCGCTCATTGAATAGAGGCATTAACATTATAACTACATCCTTTTAATATGTTAAATTTTAAAATTTTGTGTATTTATAAATAATTAATCACTAAAAATATCATTATAAATTGATATTTTAATTAGTTTAATAGTCCTATATGTTTAATGTTTGGGAATTTTCTAACCTTTTCATGGTTGTGAAATCGGAAGCAAGGTGATGTGGCCAAAGGCTAAGAGCCCATGATGTGGCAAAATGAGGGGCCTCAGTAGGGTGAAGGCAAACTAATACTTAATTGGATTTGTTGTATTTTTTTGATAATTTAAAATTAAAATTAAATTAATATTTAAAAATTTAATAAAGTTTTATTTTTATTGAAATGAAATACAATATTGTTTTAATTATTATTTTTAAAATTAAAGCAGTAACTTATTTTGAATTTATTTTATGTTAATAGTTTTTAAATTGGAATTAAATTGGATTACTTTATAATTATAAATTTTTTATAATCAATTATTAAATTTTTCAATGACAATAAGAAAATAATATTTTTAATTAATGTTTACATTTTTTACTTTATTCTTATTGTTTATCTTATTTATTATTTTTTTTTCTCTTGTCAGTATTTTAGATATTTTATACTTGTCTTATTTAAATGCTTAAGTTTTAACTTAAATTGTTTTTAAAATAAAAAAAAATGTTTGACTTGAACATTAATATTTTAAAACATTGTTGAAAAAATAAATGTGTATACTTAGAAATCATATATAAATAAAATTAATAATAGATAGAGAGAGATATAATGGTGGAAAACTGGTTTTAGAATCAGATGTTTTATTCCGAAATAGATAGCGACAATAAATCTTATTGCGAATACTCATAAAAGGATGTAGTTATAATGTTAATGCCTCTACAAATGGATATTTAATGAAATGAGTGTGCTTATGTGTTTATTTGAAATGTGAATGGACATTTTTTAATATCAAAGTATAAGAAATGCTTAAGTAATTTTACTAGTAAATTAAACTATAAATAATATAATATATACATCTATATTGCAATGTTAATATTAGTGCATGAAAACATTAGTTGTATAGACATTTTAATATTCAAATACAAATGGTTATATGGAATTATGCCTTTCATCTGTTTTACCTTTGTTGTTTTTACTTGTATATATGCACATATCTCAAGTAGGCAATAAATAATTCAAAAATATCTTTATGAAATAGATTGAGAATAACTTAGATAAAACTTAACATAGTAAGAATTCAAAACTTCAAATTAATCATTTTATTAATGGGTAAATGCATATAAATATAAATGTTTAAAATGAATGAATCATATCACAAATACGGTTGGACCCATTTTTTGTACAATTATAAATTGGTAAAATTTGGATTACTCTTAACAATCTCAAATTTGAAGTTGAAATTGAAACTGAAAAAAAAAAAATCATGGGTTAATGTATTTTATGTGCATTTGAGGTATTAACATGTCAATTAAGAATGATTATTTCTACCCGATTTAGCCAACAAACTTATGACTTACATGCAACTAAGTTAACGTTAACTGTTATGACATGCACCGAAACCAAATTAAATATCCACTTTATAATAGTGTATATACATATGTTACATGTCACATAGTATAAAATATTATATTCATATACTAACATAATATATTAATGCCATAGGCCTAAAAACCGAGCTTAGCTTGAGCTATAGTTTTTATCATAAGTGTTAATCTGGTCCATAATCACCTATTTATATGTATGTGCTAGGGGTAGGGGTAAAGATTTTTCTTCCACTATTAAATGTAATTATTGTTTAATTTGTATTTTGTTTTAATTATTAAAAATCTGTGATGGTATAAATATATCTTTGAAATCCATATGTTGAAGGTTGTACATAATTTTAATTTATATCTGATCAACATAAGGTTGTTTGTAATGTTTGTTTATTTTTATGGTATTTGGTTCCATTGTGCCATTTTCAATAAATGGATTTGTAGATTTTGCAATTTTTTAGAAAATGGCAATCCATGGTGGTGTTTAGTTTCATCGTCTTTTTATTATAAAACGATTCCACATTGGAACCATGACAACCATTATACGTAAAAGGTTTATGTTTTGAGTGAAAGTTTTAACATGCACTAAACTAAATTTTACTATTCAAAAATTTCCAAAACTATGGTTCAAGAGCGCTATAATCAAATGTGCATCTTTGTTATCTAACATTGAGAAAGAAAAAATTGCCAATTTAATGTTTTCTTATATAAGCTGGTTGTTTTGGAAAACACCATGCATTTTTTTAGAAAACCATTACCAAACAACATACATCGATGTTTTGCCACTTTGATAAATATTTGATGATGTATTTTTTTAACAAAAAAAAAAAAAACCAATCACCACTTTTGTTATTTTTTAAATGAATAATTATGGGGACATATATATACTTTGTGGGAGGTGATAATTAAGGGCATAAACTTTCTCAGGTAGTGATGAGGTGCCTTGTACTTTTATAATTGATGCCCAAGTCTATTCATCAGCATTATCTATGTTATTTGGTGCTCATGATGTCATGTCATGTGTGTATTACAATCTTTAAAACCCCATAACTATCATTTACATATTTTTTCTAAAACTGTTTTTCCCACTTATTCAATGAGCGCATAAAAGCTTCGTTTTTAACCCTTTTATATCCTAGATTTCATTTTTAATGTTAGAGAATAGAATATCAAAGAAACACAATAATTTGTGCATTAACTATATTCATTTTTTGTTATTTTGTAATCTTGGGACATGTTTGGTTCAATTCTCATTCTTTCTCTTTTTTACCCAATATGAAATCGTAAGATGGAAAAAATGAATAAAAATGGAAATATTGAAAAAATATTGCTACCAACCAATCACTTTCTTTCCTAAAAAATGCTTTTTTTATAGCAGGAATGAAAGCAAAATTTGTAACATGTTTGTTTACAAATTTCATCCTCATTCATTTTTTTCATTAATCAAAATAGTAATATATATAGGTATACATGCAACTAAGGGTGTCGATGGACTAGTTTTTATTGGACCCTGTCTAATCCAAAATCAATTTGGACGGATTTCTTGGACCAACAATATATATAGGTATATATGTTTCGTGCCACAAAATATATTATTATTTTTTGCCTGAGACCTAAGTTTCACTTTTTTTTTCTAAAATGAATCATGCAACAAGACATGGTTATCTACACACCCACATCTCATCCATTATTGCCCATTCTTTTCCATAATCGATAAAAATGAAAGGAATGAGGCCGGTGGCAACAAACCAAACATGGCATTATTCTATAAACTATTTATTTTTCAAATTAATGGGCTTCTTCTTCTTCTTCTTCTTCTTCTTGCGAGCAAAATCCATATACACGAGATACCACATGAAGTATATTTTTTTAAAACCCATTATTACCCTTAGTCCTCTTATGTGAGCTAGGCAAAAAACACCACCCATAAGCGGGATTGTTAAGCCAGATTATCCGACATTTTAGAGGGAAGATGACTGTTATTCCACTAATTTATCCTCATCGAGCCTAACATCTCCTTCAGATACTATGCATTAGAAAATTCTAGTGAAAAAACACTAAGATTTTGGTTTAGTGATAAATCAAGGGACTACAATTTCAGTTCTTGGAAAACCTTTTGCAATAATTTCCCGATCAACCAATGAGAACCAAGACATAATGCAACTTAGTAGGAGTTGTTGTGTCGTCGATACATCTTTGTCTCATCAATTTGGTCCAACAACCGAAGAATGAAAAGCTAATGATATGATGTTCGAGGATCCGTGGTGGAACATGGGAGGGGGAGAGAGAGGGACCCCATCTATGCATAAATCTTTTGCCTTCTTGCTTGAATATCAGCTAAAAGTGGAGTCACTTATTCGGAGTAACGACATGGCCAAAAAAGTGATGTCTTGTGACCCATTTATGCATTAATCTTTATTATATGGCATTGAATCCTTGCAAGGCAATTCGGTGGAGGAAAAACTGCCGCTATAGTGAGTTGCAGCGATGGATGGAGCAGAGGAGGGCAAATCGATCGAGGTAGAAGAAGGAAAAGAAGATAAAGTAAAAGAGGAATAATATAGAGATAGATTGTCGTCGCTTTGAGTTATAACATCAGGTGGAGCAGATGAAGGCAAACCAATCAAAGAAGAATAAGGAGAAGAAGAGGAAAAAGGAGGAGAGAGGGGGGAAGGGAGAGGCGAGAGAGAGTGCCGCTATTGTGAGTTGCAACAGCGGGTGGAGCAAAGGAGGGCAGAACAACCGAGGAATAAGGAGAAGAATATAAATAATAAGGGGAAGAACAGATATGGAGAGAGATTGTTGCTGTTGTGAGTTGCAGCGGTGGGTGGAGTAGAGGAGGGCAAACTGACTAGGAATAATTCTAAGATGACATTGCAACGATGGGTGGATCGAGGAAGAATTATGGGAAGAGCAAAGCTGATTGTTTTGAATTACATATTATGGAAAAAGGCTTCATGTGGGGCATCCGAATTATGAGAAGATGACAAAGATGAGATTAGAGCTCATCATCCTCTCAAGGAAACTATTATGGACACGAGAGAGAGAGAGAGAGAGAAATCCTACCAATTGGCTTCAGTTGGGTCAGTTCCATCAACTACACAAGTGGCGCCACGTATAGGGGGTTTGGGCGCATGAGGTGGGTTTCCAATTTGGTGAAGATCATTACTTATAACAAACGAGTTTAAGGAAATATGGACAGGATTTAATGGAAGGGTAAAACTGATATTTCATCCTTTATGTTATAATTTAATGATGACAGAAATAATAGTTAAACGGTAAGGTTGTAGTTAGTCAATCAACTAAACAATAGGGGTAGTTTAAGAAATGTATTATTATTAAAGACTTAAGCATAGCTTTAGTTTTCTTAAATAGACTTATACCTTTGTGGGTTGACCAAACTATACTTAATCAAGTGACCTATTTAAAGTAAAAAAAAAAAAACATTGTGTTTTCTCACTATGCTCTATTGAAAATGACAAAATGGTAAGAGAGAGAAGAATAATTGTTCTTCCGTTGCTTATATTCTTAAATAATTATTGTTTGCAAGCTCGAAAATTTTCCCATCACTACTTGTAAAACTCAATGATGATTTATCTATTGTATGTTCCTTTTCTTCATTTCGATTTTGAATATCTACCCCCTTTATCATTGTTTCCATATACATGTTTTGTCTCATAATTTTATTTTATTTTTATCTTATTATTGCCATTATTCAGTCAAAATAAAACAAAAAAGGGGTACAACCAATGTTTAAAATTTTGATATGATACTTATCGTATCGTGTCTTTGAAAAATAGATGCGGGATAAGCATGAAAATCGAACATCTTGTCTTTTTTTCATGCGTATCAGACCCGTAGCGGGGTGTATGAGGGATATCGGTAGCATATCAACGAAAATGATACGACAAAAAACTGGAAAATAAAATTAAGGGGAAAAGCAAGCTTTTTATCCTTGAAATAAGCCTTCTTTCAGCCCCAAATGAGTCTAAAACTCCAAATCTCATTCCTTGAGTGCTAGATTTACAAAAAAAAAAATGCAAGAAACAAGTATGAATAGTTTTTTTTTGTTTTTTTTAATTTTAAAATATATGTCCAAAATAGGTAATTTTTTTAATTTTTATAATATCATTTGATTTCTTTTTTTTTTCTTTAATGTTTAAATTTATGTTGGTCTACATTTCTTATATTCAAAATCATAATTTTTTGTGTTATTAATAATTTTATAGAAATTTCATGAAGATATTTGGGGAAATATAAAATAATAGAAATTTTGAAAATGTAATTTTTCGCTGTCTATAAAGACTATATATGCTTTAGATCTATGGATTTATCTGTCATATCCATAGAGCAATTGAAATTTATTCTTTAGTTTTTTTATTTTTTATATTTTATAATTAAAAAAATAATAATAATATATAATTATAATTTATCATTTGATCACAACAATTGAATATATTATAACTATATGGATGATCTTTCATATCCACAGACAAATTGAAATTTCTTTTTTAATATATATTTTTTTATTTTTGAAAATTTTAATTAAAAAATAAAGAATTAATTAATTATATTTCTATAATTTGTTCACAATGACTGAACATATTATAATTCTATGGTTGATCTATCATATCCACAAAGCAATTGAAATTTCTTCTTTAATAACTATTTTTTGAATATATTATATTATGTATTTATTTTTTATAATTTTTTGAAAATAAATAATAAATAATTATTGATTATATTTTCACTTAGAAGTTAAGCCAATGCATGTTTTATGGTTGGATAATTGAGTTTTTCCCATTCCATAAAACATTAAAACTTAAGAATTAAAATTTATAAATTATAGTTAAGCATAAGATTTTTAATGAAATTATAAGTACTTACAATATATTTATTCATAAAACCACTAAAATATATTAATTTAATGTATACACATCTCATTGAAATATTATATTTAGGTGTTATTGATGTATTTTTATGATTATTAAATTGTTTATAGTGTTTCCAAGCGTATCTATGTGTATCTTAGTTTTCTCGAATACCATGCGTATCCTAGGCCTATCCTGATACGTCTCTTAAAATTGCCTTTTCGATACTTTGAACCTTGAGTACAACTTTCAACATTGAGCTACAATTGAAGAGCCTTATTGCCCACTATTGGTTTGAGCTACGAAACGTATATTCAACCAAACTCTGCAAATCCCTCTAAAAAGAACCATAAATATGCATGTGGGGTTCCATTCTAAACAATTTTAAAGTAAACATGTTGATTTTAGTGACTTATTGCGAAAAGTTGAATTCTTTGGCTTAGTACTTCTGGTGTGGTTGGTGTTGGGGTAAAAGACATTTGTATCTGTGCATGTGAGACTTGGTTTTCGTGATATATTTATTAGGAATAAATCCTTGGTTATGTTTATGGATGGTGTTTTGTTAAAACATGTTGATGCGGCACAATCCGGGCACTCCTAATTGGCTGCTAACTGGCTCCTTGTTTGCTACGGACGGCACCTGAGAAGATGGAAATGAATGATTCCCGGGGATTTTACCAGGTGGGAATACTCCAATGCTTAAATTATAACGCAAGAAAGAAGGAAAAGAATAGTCAATAGCTAAGAGTGTAGGTCGCGCTTTATCACTATACTTGAGAGATTAGAAGTCTCGAGAAGAAGTTTCTCTTCTGCCCTGAGAGCTTTTTTAGGGGCATTTTTGTTAGATCGGGCCTAACCGCCATTGGGACCCTGCCACAGCCGTTACCTGCCAGGGCTACACAGGTGGCTGTTGTGACGTACTCCTCGCCCGGGTGAGTGACACGTCTCCAAAGTGATAGGCACGCCTCCGCCTGCTGAGAGACGTGGGTATAGACTGTCGAAAGGTCAGGGACTGTGCCGTCAATAAGGGACGTGGCGCAGTCTGATCGGTACGGCTTGTCAGATAGAAGCTTCCCGAGGAATGCTCGTGCAGCCCATTCCAAGCTACTTTGTAGCGAGCTTGGAATACTTCAAGAGTACCCTTAGTAGAATTGATCATTGGGATGACTTGTCTGTTTGGGAGCTCGAGCAAGCTGGTTTTCTTAGCTTGCGAGCTAAAGTTGCCTCGGAATATCCCTTTAGAGGTAGTTCAGGGAACTCGGAGCTCGCGTTGTGGTGATCTCCATTTTTTGCGCGCTACGATGTAGCGAGCTACCTTATGGGCCCGTTACTTGGTTGTACTGGGCCACAATGCTGAGCTGCCGCTTATGTTGAGTCCGTGGTCAACGTGTCGCCTTTTCGTAGGTCGGGCCAAATCGTCCTCCATCACATGTGATACTTTTTAGTGCTCACAACTCAACATAATGTATTTTTGAGGGGGGAACACTTTTTGGACTACTTAATCATCAATTTCATGTTTTGCATCTTAGGCTAGCTTGTTGAATGTTCGCAATGACATCCTAAAAAGTGTTAGGTGACTAGAGGCTGATGATTAACAAATTAATGCCCTCAAGGAACCACATGTACCAAATTTCAATGCTAGTAACCTTGGATCCTCTGTTATATTTTGCATTCCTCTTGAACTTGTTGATATAGACATGAAGCAATTGAATGGTAATATAATCTATCAACATTTCCCTATCATATTGCTTTCGATATCTTGAATATCAAACTCCTCTTAGTTAAAATACAACTTTAACACTATCTAGTTTGGAGGTTTACTAAGAATGGGAATCTTAGTTGTTTGTCACCTTATAAATCCCTCTGTTTGGATTGTCCAAGTTCCTATCCAAGTTGTTGGGATTGGCCGAGTGTTACTTGGAAGCAGTTATGGCATATGGCATACTACTGGTATCCCTCTTAAGGTTCACATTTTTCTTTTTTTAGTGCATAATGAGAATGCTTCCAATTATGGAAGTGCTTTCTAAATTTTCCAAGTCTGGTGACTATTCGTGTCCCATTTACAAAGCTGAAGTGGAATATATTAATCATAATTTTTTCAATACAAGGCAATGCATTCTATTTGGTTTGGTTCTATAAGCATAGAGTGGACATCCATCATTTGTGTGGCCTTATTGATTTGTTGAGATCAAACAATGGTGGTAGGCTTGTCCATCTCATACACTTTTCACTAAGTGTGCCTTAGTCGTTTGGCAAGTTTGGAAAAGTCACTGTTGTTTGGCTATTGAAGGGAAGGAATTTAGTCCTTTGCTTATTATTAATAAAGTGCATGCCCAATTTCAAGGGTTATTGCTCATGAAAAATGACTCACTAATTAATAACAATAGCTTAATTTTTTATTCTCCCATTGTACATTGGATGCTTACTCCCTGG
Source organism: Nelumbo lutea (assembly GCF_056320005.1). Classification (NCBI taxonomy): domain Eukaryota; kingdom Viridiplantae; phylum Streptophyta; class Magnoliopsida; order Proteales; family Nelumbonaceae; genus Nelumbo; species Nelumbo lutea. Next base: position 62,236,387 of record NC_142685.1, read on the forward strand.
TCTCCTTTAGAAGTTAACATTTATGGGGCACCTCACATGACCAGTGTGGTGCTGGCATGGTGTTCTGCAACCGGAGGGCTATTTTGTTCTTGTTGGTGTTGTTAACCTACCTTCTTGCTTGGCTAAAGAAGTTGAATACTTGGCAATTTTATTTGCACTCTACCTTGCTCATGAATTGGGTGTTCTTAACATTGTAGTGGAGAGTGACTGCCTAACCATTGTGAAACTCTTGTTGGAGGGATCTACATCTGCATATCATTTATCCATCATAGTTGGAGGTTGCAAATGGTTATTATCTTACGTTCATTAGTTCACTTTCTCTCATGTTTTGAGGTATTTTAATCAGGTTGTACATAGGATTGCTAAGAGGCTTGTAGTACTTGTAGTGTGTTCACTTGGTCAACTATACCATATTTATTGGGATACCTCATTGTATATAATTTGCAATATTCTCAATAAATATTTACATTTTTCTAAAAAAATGTTAGTCATTTATATGCCATTTTCTTTGATAGAGGTGTATATTAGGCCATGTCGCTTGTGACCTGGCATGATTTTGAGCTAGTCCGGTTCGATGGTTCATGTGTCATGTCAGATTTGGGGTTTTAGGGCTAGTACAATGTGGCCCGCCTGAAGAACTAGCTGTTGGAGACCCCCCCTGCTAGTTTCAACTTTTTTTTTTTTTTTGTTTTACAAAAATACTTCCAATAGCTATAAACAACTATATGGGGGGCATTTATGTATTTTATCTTTAGGGGAGATAAAATGATAATAATGCCCCCAACAATTATATAACAACTAGTTTAGATGGGCATTTAGGCAAAGTAATAAATGACTTGATAATGACCAAAATACCCCTCACCCCTCTCAACAATTATAAAACGACTAGTTTTTAGTGTATTTTGGGGAATTAAATTATTTTCAATTCCTATAAATAGCATTATCATCCACCATTCTCATCATACAAATTATCATACTCTCTTATACTCTCTCAAATCTCAATCTATCGTACATCATACTCTCACATACTCTCTCATACTATCTCAACTTGATTCAAGTTTAAGCAAGAAGAATGTTTGCTCAGGTATCTAAAGTTAGCAATTTAGGTGACTTGGAGGTAGACCTGGCAATCGGGTTGGGTGGGTCGGGTTCAGGTTGGGTCAAGGTATTTCGGGTTGATTTCGGACCTTAACCCTAAATGTTCGGGTTAGGGTTTACCCATGGGTCAATTCGGGTCATCCCAACAAATAATTGAAATTAAAAAAATAAAGAAAAATTACATGAAAAATGTCAAAATTAAAAGAATTAACCTTAAAATTCCAAAATATAAAATAAAAAATTGAACATTTAACAATTTAAAGAGTAAACAATAAAAAGTAAAGACTAAATAATAAAAAATAAAGAGTGGAAACTTCTAACAATGCATAAATAATCCCAATTAGACTTGACAATCGGGTCAGTGGCTAACCCATGACTCAACCCAACCCAACTTGATTTTTTTTCAGGTTAGGTCGGATCGAGTCATTTTCACATTCGGGTTGCTAAATATGAGACCCTAACCCTATTTTTTTTCAGGTTGGGTTGGGTCAGGTTCGCGGGGTCAACTGTTTGCCAAGTCTACTTGGAGGTTCCAAACGTCGAAGTCAAGTTGAGATTTTGAACCAGCAATCCGAGTAAGTGCAATTAAATTGTTTTTTTATAACTAAAAAAATGGTCGATTCCTCCTATCGCTCTCGACAATGTGGTCAACGTTGACAGTGCCGATGTTCAGCCGTAATATGATAGTGTTAGCGCCAATATGGATGTTATTGATATTGCTGACATTTTCGCCCCTAGTACTATTACTAAAGGTGGGGGAAAGAAAAAGGAGAACACGAGGTTGATTAGCCTGGTTTGGACATTATTTAAAATAGGGGAAATTGAGGGGATGGGAAAGAGATCCATCTGTCAATAACGTATGAGTGACTTTAACCACTGTAGTGATAGTGATACTGGCCACTAGAGTATACATTTGAATGCCAAGTGATGAAAGAATAAGGGAGAGAAACACCACAAGCATAAATAGGAAGTGTGGTTTTTGATAATTTTAAATATATCCTAGAAAAAACAATGCAAGAGCTAGCAAAATATACTGTACACATTGAATATCGTCTTTTATTAGATGAAGATACTAAACTTGAAAATTTTTTACATAGATTTGTAAATGCACAATTTATTTATTTTTTCTATAAATACTATTAGAACGTATGCTTTAAATTTTTTTAATCATATAAACAAAACTTAATTTCTATGTCATTAAATCTTAATTCTAAAATTGCGGTTACTTTTGATATTTGGACATCTAGATTTAATATATGTTATATTTATGTTATCAATCATTTTATTGATGAAAAATGGTTTTTATAAAAAATAATTTTAAGTTATTAGGCTTGAATGGCCACATACTAACTTAGGGCCTGCTCGTTTTCTCTTAACTCTTATCTCTTAAGGGGAATCTTTTAACCGTAAGAGAAAAATGGCTTTTCGTTTCTCTTATCTCTTATCTCTTATCTCTTAAAGTGCAATCATACAATTTTTTGTTTTCCAATGATACCCTAAAAAATACAAAAAAAAAAACTCTAATATATGGGGTCAAAATGGATATTTGATAAATCTCATAATTCATAATTCAGAGTTCATAACAACATTCTTTGCATTCAGAGTTCAAAAGAAATAAAAGTTCACCAATGCCAATATAACTCTTAATGTAATTATTGTACTTTTAGATGTCAGACTTCAGAGCAAACGAACAAGCCCTTAATTATTGCTACAAGTACTTTAAATATTTTGCATATTCATGAAATTGGAAATAAATTTTTTTCTATTGGTTTTGATAATGCTATTAACAATGATTCGACAATAAATATTTTAAAATCTGAATTAAATCCATGTTTAGATTATAAATTATTCCTTAGATGCATATGTCACATCTTAAATTTATGTATACATGTACTTTAAACATTATTTTTCATCATATTTCTAAAATTGGAAATTGTATAATATGTATTAAAATTTATTGATCAATAAAACAATAGTTTAAATATTTACTTCAAAATTATGGTTTAAAATATAAGCATTTTATTTTAGATGTTCAACATAGATGAAATCCTACATATCCTATGTTAGAAAGTTGTACTGTTTACAAACAAATTCTTATTGATTTTTATAATACAAAAATGCCACACAATATGATACTTGAGGTAGACTGGGAAACGACAATTTGTATAAAATATTTTTTATTTAATTTTTTATGATGCATCTGATGAATTTTTGGTGTTTATTATTCAATTAGTTGTCTTTTAGTTAATCAATTATTTATGATTAGTGAATGTTTAGCAAAATATAGAAAAAAAAAATTATGATGCAATTATTTATGATTATTGATTGTTTTAAAAGATATTGAGAGAAAATTTCCCCCATTTATTAGCTACATTATTAGATCATAGCATTTGGAAATATGGTTTATAATTTTTTTTAATCATATTGTGAAAAATAATAATATTGAAAGTGGAAATATAAAAGAAGAAACTAATAGTTATTATTTGGAATGTATAGTTTATATGAATTTGATGTGGTAGGGCATAGGAAATCTTCTATAGGTGTAAATTCCACTTATAAAACAATAGTTCTAGTAAGTGGAAAAGACAAAATTCGGCCTATAAGAGGCAAAAATCTACTACCACTTCATCAACGAGTTCATTTACTATATTTAATTTTTATTTACGATTAAGTTTTTTTCTACTTTAGTGAATTCTTACGACTCAGAGGAATATGATAGTTTTGATATTTTAGCGTAGTGGAGAGGACATGAAAAAACTATATAGTCATTACTGCCATAGCACATGATCTACTAACCCCTTTGGTGTCTACAATTCCATCGAAGTGTTGTTTTAGTGCAAGTATATTGTGTAGATGATAATATAAACTGCAATGATGATAAAAGTTTGGATATCTGCATTTACATTAAATATTGGTTGGATGCTAATGATAAATTACAAGACAAAGGAGGGCATGACATTACACTTAATATTTCATTTGAAGCATATGATGAAAATCAATGAGATTATTAGATAAAGATGTAGGATGAGGTGGAATTCATAGAAAAACGATGAAGTCAATATTTTTTATTTTTTTGTATACTTAATATTTCAATTATTGTATTTTTTTTCAAATTTTAAAATTATTGTAATTTTTTATTTAAATTAGTTGTTATTTTTTCAACAATGTATTCTTTTCAATTTATAATTGTACTTTATTTTATTCAATTTTCTATATTTCCTTCATCAATTGATCATTGTATTATTCAAGTGCAATAAATAAAGTTCCTTTTTTTTCAAAATTGTTGTCCATTTTCTATTTTTTTCATTTATTTGTTATATTTTTTATTTTTCCAATTTGTCCATCAGGGCCGACCCGCAACCCAGACTGACATGGAGCAGGCCCACGGCACGACTTGGGTCTTCATGGTTTGGGCCGTGGACCATGTCAGGCCAACCCCCCCGAAGTATTCATGTGGAGGGAAGCACAACCCACACGCGAGTCGTGCCATGCTGGTCTAGCACAATCCGATTTACACCTTTATACATTGATATACTATTTTTAAGCTTTGATGGACATTCTATGCATAGTTGGTAGAGAAAAGATAATTTGGATTAGCTGAACGTTTTAGATGTTCAGCAAGCTGTGGAACCAATAATAATGTTTCACACTAGTCATAAAATATATTGGACACACAACCCGCGTTTTATCTTTTGGTGTAGGGCCCATGTATTTTATCACTAGCATGGAACACTATTATTGGTGCCACAACCTGTTGAGCATTTAAACCATTCAGCTAATCCTATATCGGAAGAATATGGGGTATAAGTTACATTTGACTATGAATGTTACAAGGTGCCTTAGATTGAAAATACAAAAACACACAATTGGGATAATCTACATACTACATCGTATTTTTAGCATGTGTTAATCATAATGCCATCAATATCAAGTTTATAAGCTTTATCCACTAGACTTTTTTTTTTATCGCGGCAATAGGATTTGTAATGTGATGTTTCAATTTTCAATATTGAAGACAATATTATTTCACAACACAAGTACCTCGTGGAAATTTCCCTAGGGTTGATACTGGAAGAACATTGACCAATTAGAACCTTGTGAATTTTGATGAGCACTAGTTGATTGGTAATTGTTTATTAGAAGTTACCTAAATATGATATATAATATCAAAATCTGATTTGAATCTAACGAATGATATTCAATTCAATTTTGATGGTTTGATTATGTTGTTAATTCAAACTATCAAATTACAATGCTGAAATTAGAGCTATAAATCAAGTTGTGCCACCTGTGACTTGATACGACGACACATGGGCCATGCTAGGCACAACATGATGGGATGGGCCATGTCGGGCTTGGGTTTCCAGGCCCACGGGCCATGATGGGTTTGGGTTTCCAGGCCCATGGACCAGCACAATATGACACAACCGAGCAAGTTATGCCGCTTGCAGTGTGTGTGCCAACATGACCTAGATGTGACACGACCCATTTTTTTTTTCATTTTTATTAGACCATTTCATTTTATTGCTGCACATATAATCAATTGTATACATCAAAATCCATATAAAACAAAATATATAGTTTTTTTTGTGTTTCAATTTTGTGTCTAGTTTGTTAATTTATTTTAAAATTTTCATTATTTTTTCATTTTTTAAATGTCTCTCGTGGCTTGGCCCAAGACTTGGGCCTAAATGTGATATTTGATATCTAAATATGATTTGAATCTAATAGACGGTATTCAATTTCAATTTTGATGGTTTGGCTGTGTTGTTAAGTCAAACTGTCAAACCATTTGTTACCAAGGTGAAACTAGAGCTATAAATCGGGCCATGCTGCATGCGGCTTGGTAGGACGTCACATGGGCCGTGTCGGGCACGAAACAATGGGATGGGTTGTGACGATCTTGGGCACAACACGCCACAACCGAGACTGCCAGTGGCATGGCCCAACATGACCCATATATATTTATATATTATATATATTACATAATAATATATAATTTTATTTTATTTTCAATTTTATTATTACATACATAAACAATTGTATGCATCAAAATTCATATAAAATAAAATTGTAAGATTTTTTTAATATTTTATCTATTTTATTAAGTTATTTAAAAAATTTCATTAAATTTTCTTTGTTTTTTAAATATGCGTCTCACAGTTTGGCCCAGCATGGCCCACGGACCAACCTCACCCATGGCACAACACGGCCCGGGCCCGTGCCATGGGCCGTTCCATGCCGGACCTCTAAAGTTTCCCAGTAGCAAGCCCGGCCCGCCAAAAGCACGGGTCGCCACACCTCTAGCTAAATCATGAACCGCCAGTTACTTGGTCTTAGTGAAACCCGGTTCATGACCGTTGGGGCGAAAAGCCTTGGCTCGGTTATGTTAAATCTTCATGTCATACAATTTTCTGTTTCTGCCGTTGGGAATCCCGGCAAGGGCGAGATATCCCCAGGTCGTCGTCGTTTTTCACCGGCTAAAATGCCCTCGAGGGACAGGATAGCCTACTTCTACGATGGTAAATTTTCCTCCTCTCCATTTAGTTATCAGTCCACGCGTCATTAGTAGTCTTGAATTCTAGTTTTGTGAACGTGAACTCGTCTGCAATTCCATTCGGCTACTTAACAAGAAAACCCTAGAATTCCTGCTTCACGTTTTTTAGTCTCCCATGGGTTCTCTTTAGTGGTGATTCTTTAAATAAAAATAGTATATTCTTTACTCCCTTTCAAACTCATCGGAGTTGATAGTTATGAGTATGCTGAATGACGTGCTGTAACAATGAGTTCTCAGGTAAAGATGTAAAAGCAGTAAAACAGAACATACCAGATCAACCCCACACTATCAGGTTTCCGCCCTCGACTCTATCTTTCTTGTTCTGAGGAGGGGCGGTCGTGGTTTTGATGGCTAGTTAAATATTGAGGAAATAAATAGAAAATATCCAAGCACATGAAGACGCAAAGGTTTATGTGGTTTGGCACTTTGGCTTTAGCAAGATGCCTTGTGCCCTTGTCCACGGGGAAGACAATCAAAATAATCTATTAATTGTGGCAGGCTTAGAACCCAGATACATAAGAGGCATCCTTTTCCCAAAAACAACACATTATTATTCTTTGATCATAGTGATAGTATCACTTTATTACATTCAGATGACTACAACCACAGATTGGAGAAGGTAGAATCAAATTACCAAAAAGAAGATTCCATTACTTCTTTTGGGTGGATGTCTTCCCAGTCTAAATGTTTTTGTGAAGGATCTTCCAGATTAAGAAAACCTTGAAGCTAAGAAAATCCAAGAGCTCCATTTCATGCTTGGAAGATTCCATGGTATTTGATGAATCAGCTTAAGAAAATTCATAGCAAAGCAAGAACACTCTACCATTTTGAATACTCTTAGTTTGTTTGAGCAAAATGTGCTGGAGCAATAGACCTCAAGAGGATGAGAGGGGAAAAACCTGAATCTGGAAAATTCAGAATTGTTAGTTAGTGGCAACTGGCAAGAGAATTATAAAGAAGGCAGACAAAGAAACTTCTAGCAATAGTTGGGGGGGGGGGAGGAGATGGAACAGGGGAATGTGCCATCTACTTATTGCCTATGTTTGGGTTTGGTGCTTGAGAAATGAGAATGTGCCATCTACTTGTTGGTTTTCTTTCTGTGTAGAGGTTGTTTGTATGGTTAGAGGACAGTTGTTTGTGTATCCTGTTTGACAGTAAAATATAAAATTCGTTAGTAAAGAAGATATGAGACTAGGTTATAAAAAATCACCCGAGAGGGGTAAAGATCAATCAATGACAACCAATCTTCTGTTTGGCCCAACCAAAATCCCTTACACAATTGGCAATCCATAAGAACACCAATCATACCCATAAAAACAAAGTACAGAAATCCTTCAATCTTAGTTCAAAACCCCCTTTCCCCACATCCAAACAATAACTCCAGTTTAATACTCACTTCCCAGCTATCTAGGATAGCATACATTTTTGGGATGTGGAGGGTTAGGGTGGACTGTTTGGATGCTTATATTGGCCCTCCTTTTCCTGATCTCTTATGTAGGGTTTTTGCATCTTTTTGCTTGGCCACAAAGTCCTTTCTTCTGCGTGGAGATTTACCTTTTTTATTAATATATTTAAATTTACTATAAATTGATTATTCATTAAGTTTATGTGATTATATTCTGCTTCTAAACAAAAGTACAAGGTAAATATGTTTGGCGTTTTCAAATGTACATTAAGGATTGTCGGTTAAATATTATTTGCTCAGAATAAAGGCTCATAGGAAGCTTAATCATGTATTGTGATGCAGGTGATGTAGGCAATGTTTACTTTGGGCCAAACCATCCAATGAAGCCACATCGTCTTTGTATGGCACACCATCTTGTCCTGTCATATGAGCTCCACAAGAAGATGGAAATATATGTTAGTCTCTTAAGTGTTTTTTTTTTTAAATTTGTATATATGACATTCGTTATTACAGTTACAGTCAGTACTGGGATTTATTTATATTTTTTGTTCAACAATGCAGCGGCCTCACAAGGCTTACCCTGTTGAACTTGCTCAGTTCCATTCAGAAGATTATGTTGAATTCTTACACCGAATTACTCCTGATACTCAACATCTCTTCAGCAATGACTTGGCAAAATGTATGGTTCAGTTTTGATGAAGTTCTCAATTTTCTCTCTGTATGTATTGATGTATGTATGTGTTGACAGGTGTATTATATGTATTGTACATAGGTTTAGTGCCCATAGGGGTATTTTTGTAATTTTGTAGACCTCTTGTGTTGTACGACCAGTATAGTATAAATACAATGCTTCACTCGACTGAAGCAGTTTTTTTGAGGCCTTAACTTAGTAGCCTCCTCCTCTTCTTCTTCTTCTTCTTCTTCTTCCTTCTTCCTTTCTTCTTCTCCTTCTTCTCTTGCTCAACATGGTATCAGAGCAGGACCGTCTGGGCCTGGAAAACAACCATCTGAGGTCTCTCTCCACTGCTGCGTAGGAGCTATAGTCCTAATGCTCGAAGACAAGGAAGAGGAAGCATTCTCTAGTGCTGCGGTTAATCTCCACTGCTGAGTAGGGTTCTGCTACAAGAAAGCTGACTGTTCAACTTCCAAGGGCAGAAAAGGGTTATGCTACAAGTTTTTTCTTCTTTCTTCATCCTTCAGCCTTAGGTGTTGGTAACTGGAGTTGCTCGGCTAAGAAGATTGTAGAAAACCATCCCAGATGTATGAAGGGGGGTTCTGATCTGAAGAGAAGTTTGAGTCCATGATTGTACTGCCTATTCACAGTTCGGGTGACCTAGGTACTTAACTGAATTTTTTCTATTTATGGTTCTCTTCTTGCATTCTTTCGATGGGCTGTTAATGTCCCAAAATCTGAGTAGGGACTGTCTCCCTTCCTCCGATTGTGTGTTGCTCTATTCAGCTCTCTAAGGGACTGTTGATGAACTCTAAACCCTAAGTGACTGTTCGGTTGCCCTGGAAAGTGGATATCAGCCGATTAGGTGTGGTGAACCACCACTCGTATTGCTGTTCCTATTGAGTTTTTTTTTTTTTTCAGCTGAGAAGCTGCATTAAAGTTGTAAAACTGTAGGTCATTCAGACATGGTTACACTTCAAGTGCAGTTCGTATATTGTTTTGTGGACTCCTACATAGTGTAGGTCATACAACCTAGTACTGCAGCTGCGGAGTTTGTGCTTCGTTCTCTGTGAAACCGAAAATTAGCAAGTGCCTAGTTGTGGACTGTAGCAGCTCTATAAGGCAGTGTGCCTTTTGTTTTTGTGTACTTCTAAACCTAGAATCATGAATAGTGAAGATTCAGCTACATCTGGAATCTCCACAATGCTGAATGGAATGAGTGGGAGCAGTGACCTATCATTCCCTATGGCTGTTGTCCTCTTGATGGGTTAAACTACCTAGAGTGGTCAAGGGGGATCAAGCTATACATAACTGCAAAAGGAAAAATAGGCTACATAAATGGAAGAATCAAAGAACCACCTTTTGGAAATGTAGAACATGATAGATGGGATCAGGAGAACAGTATGGTTATGTCATGGCTTTTGATCTCCATGCAACCGCAAATAAGGAAGAACTTCATGTGGGTTGAAACTGCAAATGGGATATGGGAACAAGCAAAATCCACATATTCTGAACTTCGACACTATGCCAAGATTTATCAACTGCAAGCAGCTTCATCTACTTGTAAACAGGGGGGAGGAGTTTATCAGTTTATTACTCTGACATGACATCGGAAGGAGTTGGATCATTACCAGAATATTGATTGGAGTGTGATGAAGATGCAAAATTATATAAGAAACTTGTCTCACAGCAAAGAGTGTTTGCTTTTTTACATGGTCTCAATCCTATCTATGAATCCATCAGAGTACAAATTCTAAGTTCTAAGGATCTTTCTTCAATTTAGTAGGTCTATGCTCTTATCCATTTTGAAGAGAGCAGAAGAGACGATGAACAACACTGAAGGGGATGCAATTGTGTTGGCGGCAAAGGGGGGTTCCTCTACCAGTGGTAGACCTTCTTCCAAGAGAGGGGATATCCAGAAGAAAGCAGAAGATAAGGAAAAATTGTGGTGTACTAATTGTCAGAAGCCTCGACACACCAAAGATATTTGTTGGGATCTCCATGGGAAACCAAAGTGGGCTCAGGATTTACCTAAGAAGCAAGGCTCAGATGTAATTGGAAGACCCGGGAAACAAGATTCCAAGAAACACCACATGGCCAACATGGTTACTCGGGAGAATCAGCCCTCCACTTCTGCTATGACTCAAACACCACATGGCCAACATAGCTACTCTGGATCTGACCCAAGGGAGGATATTGTAAATTCCTTCCGTGACCATTTGGAGCTTTATGGTAGAGCAATTCGCTAGATGGATGCTCCTCCCACCACCTCTTTTGCATCTACATCAGGTAATCCTGTCACAACAAATGGCTCACTTCACCGGAGCTCCTGTGCCCGCACGCCACAACAAAATGGTGTGGCTGAACGGAAGAACCAACACCTTCTTGAAGTGGCACGGGGTTTACTACTCCACATGAATGTTCCCAAACGATTTTGGCTTGAGGCCGTCATTTGTTCTACATATCTCATTAACCGAATGCCCTCTTGTTGGTTAGAGTACAAAGCCCCACATCAGCTTCTCTTTCCTAAGGCCCCTCTTCTTTATATTCCTCCTAGTGTTTTGAGTTGTCGGTGCTTTGTCCAAAACCTATCTCCCACCCGGGGGAAATTGGACTCTCGTGCTATCCCGTGCATATTTCTTGGCTACTCATTCTCTCAGAAAGGGTATCGTTGCTTTGATCCTGTTTCTCGAAAATTCTATGTCTCCATGGATGTTACCTTCTTTGAGGATGAGTCTTTCTTTCCTGTTTCTCCTCAGTGGGAGTGTAGGCATGATGAGAAACTGGTTCATCTTCCTCCTCTTCCTACTCCTCATTCTCCCCCTTCTCCTTCTGATCCTCCTCCACCTTTCCGTGTTTTTTCTCGTTGTCGTAAAGGCCAATCAGGTTCAAGTGCTGTGGAGAATTCAGAAGCCGTACCTCAAATGCCATCAAATTCCTTGGGGGAAGATCATACTCACTCAGGTAACTTGACTCCCAACCTCCCTGTTAGGTCGTGCACCACTAAGCACCCCATTTCCAACTTTGTTTCCAATGAGAACATCTCACCTTCATTTCGTGCTTTTTTTACCTCCATTGACAGTATCACTATTCCCAAGAATGTGGCAGAAGCTCTCTCAGTACTAGAATGGACGAAGGCCATGAAAGAAGAAATTGATGCTCTTCATAAGAATGGCACGTGGGAACTTGTTGATCTCCCTAAGGGAAATGATCCAGTTGGATGTAAATGGGTGTTCACTGTTAAGCATGGGGCTGATGGAACCGTGGAGAGGTATAAAGTTCGTTTAGTGGCAAAGGGTTTTACTCAAGTATATGGAGTTGATTATGCAAAAACCTTTGCCCCTGTTGCCAAAATGAAGTTTGTTAGAGTACTTTTTTCTCTTGCTGCCAATCTGAATTGGGATCTTCATCAGCTCGACATCAAGAATGCCTTCTTGAATGGTGACCTTGAAGAGGAAGTTTATATGGTTTAACCCCCCGGTTTTTTGGCCCAAGGAAGTGAACAAAAGGTGTGCAAGTTGAAGAAGTTTTTATTTGGGCTGAAGCAATCACCAAGAGCTTGGTTTAGAAGATTTCATATTGCAATTCAGCAGAGGGGATACAAGCAACGTCAGTCAGTTCACACACTGTTTGTAAAAAGAATAGAAGGTAAAATGGCTGCCCTAATAGTATATGTGGATGACATAATTGTTACTGGTGACTGGAAGGATGAAATTCAAAGTTTGAAGAGCTTCTTTGCCACTCAGTTCGAAGTGAAAGATCTAGGACCCGCCAAATACTTTCTTGGAATTGAGGTTGCCCAATAAAAAAAGGGTATCTTCATCTCCCAAAGGAAATATGTCTTAGATTTGCTTAAGGACACTGGAAAGTTTGGGATTAAATCAGCCGACTCTCCCATTGACTCCAACCATAAGTTAAGTGACAGCCAAGGTGAACCTCTTAAGGATGTGAAGCAATTTCAGAGGCTTGTAGGGAGATTGTTGTACCTCTCTATGACTCGTCCAAACATAGCATATGCTGTTGGTGTCCTCAACCAGTTCATGCATGCACCTAGATCCATTCATCTTGAAGCAGCAGAGAGAATACTACGGTATCTTAAGAAGTTCCCGGATTCCAGAAACATGGACATTTGAGAGTTGAATTTTACACAGATGCGGATTGGGCTGGATCTCAAAGTGACAGAAGGTTTACTAGTGGTTACTGCACCTTTGTAGGAGGGAACATTGTTACTTGGAGGAGTAAGAAGCAAACCGTGGTGGCTAGATCCAGTGCTGAAGTTGAGTACCGTGCAATGGCACACGGAGTAGCCGAAGGTATGTGGATAAAGAATCTATTGGGAGAGTTGGGTTTTCCAGTAGATAAACCCATGACTCTACTCTGTGACAACAAGGCAGCTATAAGTATTGCTGCCAATCCAATACTACATGATAGAACAAAGCACATTGAAGTTGACAAGCACTTTATCAGAGAGAAAATCATTACAGGCGAAGTATGCATTCCATACATCAGCTCTAAAGACCAACTAGCTGACATCTTTACAAAAAGGCTAAACGATTCCAGACACCAAGGTCTCTGTGACAAGTTGAGCATGATTGATATCTATGCCCCAACTTGAGGGGGAGTGTTGATAGGTGTATTATATGTACTGTACACAGGTTTAGTGCCTGCAAGGGTATTTTTGTAATTTTGTAGACCTCGTGTTGTATGGCCAGTATAGTATAAATACAATGCTTCACTCTACTGAAGCAATTTTTTTGAGGCCTTAACTCAATAGCCTCTTCTTCTTCTTCTTCTTCTTCTTCTTCTTCTTTCTTCCTTTCTTCTTCTCCTTCTCCTGCTCAACAGTATGCATGTATTTTAATAATCTCTGTGTGTGTAGAAATGTCAATAGACATTTCTCCATGTAGAGATGGATATATATTGAATATATTTTGCTAAGATATTTAGAAAATCTAGAAAAAACAAGAATATTTTCTAGAACCATGGAATTAGTTAATAAACCTTTAAGGAATTATTAAAAAATATAATTGCACATTTATATTTCTCTACCTCTCTTTTTAGTTTTTTAGCCATCTCCTCTTCATTAATTATGTCAATTACTTGCCATTTTGACTATTGTATTTTTGTTACTATATGTGTTGATTAAATTTAGAACACTTTTGTGGTTTAATTCATTGTTCTTCTTCTTTTGAATTATAGTGACTTAGTAAGTGAATCATATGAAAATAGTAAGCCAATTATTCAATCACAAATTCTCTTTTGGTTCTTTTAGGAAATACTTTTAAAAATTATGATGATTTTTAATAAAATATAAAAATAATAATTTTCTAAAAATTTAAATCTTAAATATATAGTCTATCAATGAAATTTGAAATATTTTTGACATATTGGCAAAATATTAGAGACAGTTGGGAAAAAAGATTTCTTGAAAATTTCATATCACCACTTAGAAAAATTGGATATGTTGGGGATATTGTGAACCATGGTGTGTTTGTATGCGTATATAGCATAAATCATCGTCATTGTAATCATCTAAGCCTTGTCCCAACCATGGTTCGTAATATCAATATTGATGAACATTTCACCATGTAGAGTTGGAGAAATTTTGCTTAGATATTTGGAAAATCTAAAAAATTAGGAAAGTTTTCTAGAAGCATTAAATTAATTATGTCCAATTTGAAAATCAATTTAGTTATGTCCAATTTGAAAACCAATTTTGACAAAAGTTGTACTGTGGGTTTGAGTATAGAAGAGAGGGAGATGACAGAGGGAGCAAAAATTTTTGGTTGTGTGGTTTCTTAATGGCCTATGACTTGGGTTTATCCTTGGGGGATAATCCTAGAGGTAGCAGCTTCTGGAACCCAGTGGTTGACACATTCACAATTCACAAAGAAATTGGCATTATCTTTGGGTGAAAGGATCACATTGATTAAGTCCACATTAGCTAATTTGCTTGCTTACATGTCGGTGTTCAAAATTCTAGAAATCTTGTCAAATTTTGGGAACATGTTTGGCTAGGCAATTCACCATTAAAGGAACAATTCCCATCTCTCTTTGCCCTTTCCAATCATAGGGGAGAGCCCATTTCTTCTTTCTTGGTTCCTTCTAAGTCTAGGTTTGGGTTTGACTAGGACCTAAGCTTCAGAAGACGCCTCCGTGAGTCTAAAATAAGTAATGTATCGTCATTGTTCTAAAGTCTTGAAGGGGTTCTTGGATCCATTTAGAAGGGATAGGTGAATTTGGACTCTTTCTTCCTGTGGTTCCTTCATTTGTGTATCTTTCTTTAGGTCCTTTATACAGCTCGGTGATAGTCTTGGAGTATCCTTTCCTGTCAAGGAGGTTTGGAGCAAGCCTATTCCACCTAGGATATGAGGTTTTTGCTGGGAAATGTTTTTGGAAAGAATTAAACTTGTGATTTACTCCAAAGAAAAGACCTAATTGATGCTTATCCCCCCCATTGGTGTTCTCTCTGCAAGGCCGAGGGTGAGACTTGCTATCACTTTTAATCTCCTATCCCTTCACTTCTTCAATTTGGGAATGGTTTCTCTCTTTGTTCGGGTGTGGGTGGAACCCCCCACCAAATGTACAAAACTTGTTTGCTTCTACTTTTGTTAGCTGGTTGAAGAAGAGGGGAAGAATTCTTTGGAGGTGTACAAGGGCATTTGTACGCTGGACGAATTGGGAAGAAAGGAATCGGAGAACCTTTTCAAGGAATGAGAGGAATAGGGGTGCCTTAATTGAAATCAGTGCCATTGGAGTGGTACATTGGGTGAAGTTCTTGAAACTCTTTGAGGATTTTCCTGCTGATGATTTGAATATTTGATGAGGAAGTAAATGGTTTGAAGTAGCTTGTTCTTCTCCCTTTAAGGCTGTTATTAGACCATCTTGGTCCCCGCCTCATGGTGATTTCATAAAGTTAATTTTGATGGCAGTAGTGAAGGGAATCTGAGTCCATCAGGTCTTGGAGGAGTGCTTAGGGATGATGAAGGATAATTATTGCTCTATTCTTTGGTCCAATTGGTGAGGGTGACTCATTGAGGGCTGAAATAATCACTGTTTTGGAAGGTGTTTAAAAAGCTAAGGAATTGCATATTGATAAATTGGTGATCAAAGGTGTTTCAAAGTAGGTTATAAATTGGTTGCAAAAGGATGCTGGTTGGTGGGGTTACATTTATGAGAGAAGGAGAATTGGAAGGCTGCTACAAGAAGTGGAGGTTATTCTATGATGGGTAAAAAGAGATTCTAACTCCTTTGCTGATTCTTTTGCTAAACAAGGGGTGGGAAGAAACTAACTGTTTTGGGCTTTGTTGTAATCATGTTTCTAATCAAGGGAGAGATAAAGAGAATTTATCTCTCTCTCTCTTCATCCTTGTACTTCCTTGCTTTTAATTTAATGAAATTATTTCGGTTATTGATAAAAAAAAAATTAAGTTAGTTAATAAACCTTCAAGAGATCATTAGAAGAAATATAATTGCATATTTAAGGTCAGAAAACCATAAAAAAGAACCGTATAAATCAAATAGGAAAAATTTAAGCGATTGTAATAGGTATGTTTCTCTGTCTCCCCTTTGGTCTTTAGCAATCTTCTTTATATATGTCAATTGCTTGCCATTTTAACTTGTCTTTATTGTTACCATATGTTTTTTGATTAGATTGAGAATACTTAGGGTTGTCCACAGGTTGGGTCTAGGTTGGATCCAAGTAGAACTGGAACTGATCCAACAAGAAATACTAAAGACCTGGAACCAAACCAGACCTGATAGGGTCTGTAAGTTTTAGACCCAGAACTTAACTGATTGGTTCTCGGGACAATCAGGTCTGACCCGATTGACCAGATTATAATAAACCTACTGAAAATATTATATATGTACACACTAATTTATTTAAATATATATATATATATATATATATATATATATATATATATATATATATATATATATATATTGGGTTGGATCTGAGTTAGTTCGGGACTGGGTGGAACCGGTTCCGAAGCAATAATAATCGGGACAATATATCAGGAACTGGAATCGACCCATCGGTTGTGGTTCCTGGAACCAGAATCAACCCAATTGGTTTGGGTCCGTCAGGTCAGACCCGACCCATTGACAGCTCTAAGAATATTCTTTTATAGTTATATGCATTTTTCCTTTTCTTTTGAATTCTAGTGACTTAGTAAGCGAATCATATCAATGTAGTCAGCCAATTATCCAATCAGTAATTCCTTGCTGGTTCTTTTAGGAAAACATATTTAAAAAAAAATATGACAACTTTAATCAAATATTGAGAGGTTTTTAATAATGTTCTAAAATTTTGAAGTTTAAATATATGACCTATCAATGAAATCTGAAATATCACCGACACATTTTTGTATCACTACCTAGCAAATGGGGACTTACAGCCAAATATCATCGATATTGTGATGGGTGGGTAGCCAGCTGCTTGAATGTTGAATCGCTCCACCATTCCGTCCTGTTCAATCCATTGTTAAATTGCAGCCCCATAAATCATTTCTCACTACTATAATCCATGTCCTTTTTGACCTGCCCTTATCTCTTCTAGCCCCTTCAAGTTGTAATAGATCAATTCTTGCTTATGCTGTAGTTGACCTTCTCTTCACATGCCCAAACTATCTTAGTCTACTTTCCCTCATTTTATCACCTATTAGAGCTATTCTTTAGTTCTTTTGGATGAGTTCATTTTTAATTCTACCCTTTCTAGTTTTCCCACTAATCCATCTCAACATTTGCATTTCTGCCACATTCATTTTTTTTGGACATGTAGTTTTGTTTTTTTGTTTTTATCAATAACTAATTCATTAACTCATCATTAAAGTTATTACAAAGAGGAAGACAAACACTCTTATCTTCCAAATACAACTTAAGCCTTTAAAAGAAAAGAAAAGGAAAGGAAGAAACAATAAAGTTACAATTTAGCCCAAAACATTGAGTCCCTTTCTACCCCTTGTTTAGCTAATCCATCAGCTAAAGAATTAGCTGATCTTTTAACCCAATTCATCTTCACTTCCATCTCCCGCACCGGCCACTTAAATTTTCTCCTCTCATTGCTGTAATTCCATAAGCCACTGTTATCTTTATTCAACCACCCTATCACCACCTCTGAGTCCCCTTCAATTATAAGCTTTCTGAGATTCATCTCCTTTGCTTTCTGGATTCCTTCCATAACTGCAGAGATCTCAGCTCTAAGAGAGTCATCCACTCCAATTGGGCTGAGAACAAGGCAAAAATGACCCCATTCTCATCCCTAAAGACACCCCCAATCCCTGACTGTTTGGGATTCCCCCTACGACTCCCATCAAAGTTTAATTTTATGAATCCAACAGGTGGTGGGGCCCAGGGCACACTCATTACTGATCTGGCCTGTGTACAGTTTGCAATCTCACCTCACTTCCTCAACATGTCGTCCACTGTGTAATCTGTAAATTGCTCTAAGGATTTCAGCCATTGGACAGCCCTAATATGGACTATAGCCCTCAGTTCTTCAACCCCTTTCTCCACTTCTGAGAAGATCCTGGAATTTCTTTCTTCCCATATTGACCAGCATGCTGCAGCCCTCAATCCCCTCCACATAGTCCTTCCCCTTTTCATACGCCACCTGAAAAAAGAAGGGGAGAAAGACACTGCATGTCTGATGGAGGGTCCTAGCTGCATCAAAAAAAGAAAAGGCCCACTCCCAAATAGACTTTGCAAATTGGCAAAATACCAGTAAATGGAAACTAGTCTCCCCCTCCGCTTTGCAAAGAACACGCCAATGAGGTGACAAGCAAGTATTGGGTCTCTTCTTTTGGAGCAAATCACCAGTGTTTATTCTTTATAGAAAGGCTTCCCAACAAAAGCTACCAACCCTGGGAGGAATTGGTCTGCACCAAACCTCATAAACAGGGAAAAGGGGGGTAACGGGACTGGTGGATTGGCTTAAGACTTTAAAGAAGGAAGCATAAGAAAAAGAGCCAGTTGGGGTAGGGGTCCAAATTCTAGAGTCCACCTTAGTGGGGTCTAAGAAGACATTATCAAGAAGTTCAAGGAGACTCGAAATACTCTCAAGGTCTGAGTCCCTCACCGCCCTTCTCAGACCCAAGTTCTACCTCGACCCAGAAATGGAAGAGGAAGGGGTGATGAAAGAACATACTGGCTCATTTTTAAAATCATGTAGAGCATACAATGAAGGAAACTGGTCTTTTAGGGGAGCAGTCCCCACCCAAGTTTGTTCCTAAAACTTTATGGAGTTACCTGAATTCAAATCATACCTGATAAAAGGGGTGAAAACTGGTAGCAGATCATGAATGGCTTTCCAAGGAGAAGTGCTTGTGGACTTAGTTTTGATTCCAACATCCCATCCATTTTGCTCCAGCCCATGTATGCTTGCCACTATTCTAGCCCAAAGCTTCTCCCGCTCCAATGGAAATCTCCACAACCACTTCCCCAATAGAGTCATATTCCTTTTTCTAATGTTCCCGAGCCCCAAACCACCATAGTTTTTGCTCCTAGTCACCACCTCCCAACTAACTCTATGATCCCTCTTCTCCTCTCCCGGCTCCCAGAGGAAATCTCTCATCACCCTTTCCAACCTACTAGAAACCTTCATTGGGATTTTGAATACTGACAGGAAATAAATGGGTAAGTTTTCTAGCGTGGCCTTAATCAGTGTAGTCCTTCCACCAAGAGAGAGAGGTAATTCTTTTTCTAAGAAGCAAGTCTTCTTTCAAATCTTTCCACCACTGGGTTCCTGAAGCTCTCTCTTTAGGGGTATCACCTAATGGCAGCCCTAGATAATTCAACGGCCATTCCGAAACCTCACACCCTAGCACTTCCGCACTCTCCCTAATCTCCTCCTCCCCCATATTCACACCCACTACACAACTTTTCCCAAAATTCACCTTCAAATTTGACATTTGCTCAAAGAGTTGTATCACCATTTTCATGTTCCCGATGAAACTCACATTGCCTCATTCACAAAACAAAATCGCATCATCAACAAACTGTAGGTGAATGAGTGGGGTTTCCTCCCTTCCAACTCTCCAACCTTTAATGAGTCCCCTAGAATCTGCTCTATGAATCAAATTCCCCAAAACATCAGCAATTAGTATGAATAAGAAAGGGGAAAGGGGGTCTCCTTGTCTTATACCCCTAATGGCTGGAAAGAAATCTACCATTGTCCCATTCACTATCACTGAATAATGACAATTCCGAACACAACCCATGATCCATTTGCACCATCTAGCCCTAAATCCAAATTTAGTCATAACTTTCCTAAAAAATTCTCAGTCCACCAGGTCATAAGCCTTTTCCAGGTTCAACTTACAAACCACTCCCTTCTTTTTATCCTTCTTGAAACTCTTCACACTCGCATTAGCAATGAGGATTTGATCAGTAATCTGTCTTCCACTCACAAAGGCTCGTTGATTCTATGCAATGATGTCTGGCAGTACCTCCTTCAATCTCAAAGACAACAACTTTGCAATAATCTTGTACAGGCTATTTACCAAGCTGATTGTCTTGAAGTCCTTTGGATGTGATGCATATTTCTTTTTGGGAATCAAAGCTATAAAAGTGGAGTTCACATCGGGGTTAACAATTCCTCTCCTATGAAACTCTTCAAAAACCCTCAGAAGGTCATCTTTCAAAATATTCCAACAGTCCTGATAAAAAGCCATTGTAAACCCATCTGGCCCTGGAGCTTTTGTTCTATCCATAGCAAACACAACCTCCTTGATCTCTTCCAGATCAAACGTTCTTTCCAACCTTCTCCTGTTGTCCACCCCTACCTCTGGCTAGTCCAATTCTTCTACCCATACCCCACTACTTACAGGCCTTCTCTTCTTAGAATGGATTTAAAGTGTTCTACACATGCCCTTGCTATCTCCTCTTGTTGTGTTAACTCAACTCCATCCACTACCAGTTTGGAAATAAAATTTCTCCTCCTCCTCCCATCTGCCAAAGAATGAATACTTGGTATTTCTATTTCCCTCTTGCAGCCATTTACACACAGATTTTTGCCTCCAACTTATTTCTTCCTTATGTAGGCAATCCTCTAACTGCATTCTCAAGCTTCTTCTAAGTTCATTGTCTCCCTCTCCAAGTTCTCCCCTTTCTTCTCTAGAGTCAAGACTTTCAATTTGGTCCATCAGACCTCTCTTTCTTTCTTCTAACCTCCCAAACTCCAAAAGATTCCACTCCTTAATCTTTGCTTTCAAAAATTGTAGTTTCTTATGGAACCTCATTCCCTCCCATTCCACCATTGAGTTACATTCATACCACCACTCCCTTACCTTATTGGTAAATCCTGGATGGAGCAACCACATATTTTCAAATCTAAAGGGGGCAGGTCCTCTACTCCTTTCCTCCTTGCAGATTACTATGAGCCAATGATCAAATGTCACCCTAGGGAGAGCTCTAGATACCAAACTCCCCTAGTCCTCCTCCCAATCCAAAGAGAACAGGAACCTTTCCAACTTGGAACAAATGGGCCTAGATTGGAGATTTGACCATGTAAATGTCTTATGGGCTAAAGGTATATCCTTAAGCTCAAAGGCATTCACAAACCTGTTAAATTTCCTCATGCTAGCTATCACCCTCTGATTAGTCTTATTGGTTTCCTCCGAGTATATAGTCACGTTAAAGTCTCCACCCACACACTAGGGCCCATCCCACAACCCTCGAACATCAGTCAATTCCTCCCACAATTCCTCTCTCTCTGTAGTCATTTGGTCCGTAGACATTTGTGAGCACCCACACATAGCCATTCTTTTGCTGTTTAAACTTTATAGAAACTGAGTATTTTTCAATCAATTCCTCCAAGCCTTCCACCACATCCCTCTTCCACATTGTTATTATCCCCCCCGAAGCACCCCACGAGGGAGCAGCCACCCAACTAATCCCCCTGGCTTTCCATACACTCCTTGCCCATTTATTATTAAACTCCATTCTCTTGTACTCTTGTAATAGTACTATGTCTGGGTCATACCTCTTTATTACCTCTTTTATCGCTGCTCTTTTCCTTGCACTTCCTATTCCCCTCATATTCCGACTAAGTGTCTTCATTCTCACTTATTTTTTAGTTCACTTCTTCACCTAACCACTACTTTCCCCTTTTCCTTCTATCTCCCTTTACCCTGAACTTCTTGTCACCTTCCACATCTCTTTTCAATCTCTCAACTTCACTTAATTTCCTCTTCTTTGTTTTGATTTCCTTCTTCCTCTTTGATAAGCCTTCTTTGAGTACATTCAAGTCTTCCAGACTACACCCCAACTTCCCCACAAATTCTGCTATCGTGGCCTCCTCCTTAGAGTCCTCCACCACTATCTGTTCTACAAATTCCCTTCCAATTCTCCCCTCCTCTCCTTCTTCCTTTCCGCCTGATCCCTCTCCTCTAAATTCTCCGTCTGTCTCAACTCTTGTTCAACTTCCTTAAAGACTTTCTCAATAGTTTCCAAAACTTTTTCATTCCCATTATCTTCCTTCCAGCCTCTCCCCACAGTCCTCCCCTCTCCTCATCACACTCTTTGAGAACCCACCACCTTGGTTGGAAGCACATGCAAGGGCTGTTGAGCATGGGACAGGAACGGAATCTGGAACATAGGACACAGAGAGCACATTAGTAGCACAAACTGAATTCAACTGGTTATTTGGGTTTAACTGGAAGAATGATTGGGGATGCAGACTGTTGTTACCGTCCACTCTTTCTTGTTCAAAGGGTTGGTCAATGTCTGTCTCCCTGAGTTGGTTGGTAGACCTTTCTGTCCTTTGGCTAGTTTGGCGATCTGTCCTCTCTACCCATTGTTTATCCCTTATTGTTGTGTTCCCGCTCTGCCTCAGGTTCTCCAAGTTTACCCCTTTTTCTTCATCTTGCACAATCGGAAGCCTTGGGAGCGCAACCGTCTGATTTCTGCCTTCAGTCCCATTACTTTCGCAGGACTCAACTCTTCCTCCATCACCTGTCAGATTCCTCTGGCTGTCTGGGTTCAGTCTCCATTCCTCCTCTAAGTCCTCCTGGAATAAACTGGTGATGTGCAGCCCGCCGATGTTACCTATATCGGATTCACCCTTATCATTCACACTTCCGACGCTGCTATCCTCATCCACACTGTCCTCCATTTCTTCGTTGTTTACCTCATAATGCACCCAACCTTCATCCCATTCCTCCCTTTCATCAGTTCTCTCTCTTACATACCTGGGATTCGGCTTCTCTGAGGGGCGACGCACAGAACAATAAGCTTCAAGGTTCCGGTGAGGTACCCATCGCAGCTCCCTGTCACCTTCGTTCTGCCTCTGCAACTTTCTCCTTTCTGAACTCGCCAATGTGGAAGAAGATAGACCATGGGCATTGTCTAGCATCGGCCCACAATCTAACCCCTTTTCCCGACCCACGTGAGGCTTTAAGTTATCACGTGGGTCGGGGGCACTTCCCCCCGGTTCGCTGTTCGGTCCGCCCATCCCCTTTCCCTCACCTCTGCACCGACCCACGTGATACATTAAGTTATCACGTGGGTCACTAGGAAAGCTACAAGCCCCCGGTTTAGCTGTCACCCCACCCACACCTTTGACCGGCTTAGGTTGAGCCATTTGACGGCTCGGGCCACTTGAATTCTTCACCACATCAGCATATGATGGGCCGACCACCTGATGGTTCATTTTAAAAGTTTTTAAATTGTTTCCTTTTTCGATGTGGCTGCCCAAAACCCCTCTCGAACCCGACGCTTCCTCTTCCCTAAAATGTCCCCCCTTTCTTTCCCCTCCCCTCCCACTAAAACTTTGCCATGTAATCCTTCTTCCTCCATGTCACCTCCTTCTTCCTCCTTTGAACAACTTCTCCACAGCGACGCTTCCTCTTCCGTCAGGACCCAAATCCTCTCCATAGTCCCTCCGAGAAGAAAGTAACCAACCGAGGCACCTCCTCCGGCTTGATCCCTCGGATTCTTGCCTTGATCGCCTTCAAGTCTGTGAAACTACAATCCTCCATTAATCCACCCGTCGTGTGGACTATTTTTTCAACGAGCGATTTATTCCAGAGATTGAATGGCACCTCAAGAAGCTTGATGCCGAAACAAGCTACTGAAATGTCTCGCTCATTACAAGACATACGCCATCCTTCAACGACTATCAATCCGTCCTTTGTTTCAATAGCAGAGAGTTCCATTTTCGCTTCTCCTATGTCAAGGATAGCTCTGTTTTCACAGAAGGGCATCACAAGAACAGGTTCTCTAATGCACCAGTTCTTCCTTATCTCCTTGGCAACGAGCTGCCAGTCCGTGACCTTCCTTCCAGCCGTCAACACAAATTTATTGCTCCAATCCTGCTTGTCCACTTCGAACTCCAGTTTACTTGATTTAACAGAGCACGCAAAACATTCCTCCACTACCTTCTGAGTTTTCTGCTCTTCCTTTCCTACCAGAACACTCTCTTCCACCCCCGTCTCTGTTTTCTCTGTTGGAATTTTTTGCTGCACCTTTTCAATCCTCTCCGTCACTACCAGATACTCCTGTAACTTATCTGCAAAACACTTCCACCCTGTCTTCTTGTTTCCTTCCGGAATACACACTACCTTCCTGTTGCTTTTCCTAAAAGTTTCTGCGACTGCTGTGAACCACCCCTTTCTGTTGTTTCTTAGCTCGGCTATAAAGCTCTTCCTTCCCCTATTCAGCTGACATTTCCATCCAACTTGTGTCTTGCTGTACGTAACTGCATCCACGAAACCCTTCAACCAAAACACTGCATCCCTGCAAAGAAAGATGGTTGTGTGTTTCTTTTCTCTGATCTTCAAGCACGCCTGTCCCTTGTTTCTGCAAGCTTCAAACACATACTTTTTAGCTTCAAACTCCAGCCTTCTTCTCCAAGTAGCTGCCGACTTGAAACTCCATTTTCCCGCACTTTTTAGCTTCAATTGGTATAGTTGACTTTTCCCGTATCTTTGTCATACGGTCATACTAAATATGTTGTAGTTTTGTTGCCAGGATGCTAGCAAATCGGTGACTTGATAAACTCTTTTCTAGAATTCGATAAATGTTATTTTTCTCCTCTTTGGTGGTGTTTATTATTACCTTCTGAACTCAACTTTGGCCTTAATTGGTTCCAGTTAAATTATAGTTTTTCGCTATTGATTTCATGTTTATCACTAAAACATTTCTTTTCCTTTTACCTTCAGATAATCTTGGAGAAGATTGCCCAGTGTTTGACAACTTGTTTGAGTTTTGTCAAATTTATGCTGGGGGAACAATAGGTACGGCTTAACTTTTCACTATTGCTTTTAAAAGGTTGTATGAAGTTTTACTTAAACCGAATTTCTGTTGTCAACAGATGCTGCACGGAGGTTGAACAATCAGCTTTGTGATATTGCCATAAATTGGGCTGGTGGATTGCATCATGCAAAGAAATCTGAAGCATCTGGCTTTTGTTACATTAATGACTTAGTCTTGGGGATTCTAGAACTCCTCAAGTATCATGCTAGGGTTCTATATATTGATATAGATGTGCATCATGGAGATGGAGTTGAAGAAGCCTTTTATTTCACTGATAGGTACTAATAGTTTATTTTGAGGATAGGATGGAGTTCATTATACCCACAATAATCTGGAACAAATTTGATAAATGGTGTGGTAAACATGAAATAGCTCATTAGATGCCATACTAAATGTCTTGCAGATTCCAGGACCATGGATTCAGCAATATGGATTGTCTCAACTGTGTTGAAGTAAGCACAAATAAAGTGTATAATTTATGTGGTCAACTAAATTACAGTTTTGGAACCTACGGGACTATTTAATGTGGCAATGCATGATATTGACAATCTGGATTGAAAATTGAGAATGACAAAAAGAAAGATGTTTTATGCTTGTCAAGGACACCACACGTTTATTCTTCACTCATATATGATACATGTAGTCCTTATTGATGTACTCAGACTGCCTAATTGGTGAGAATTTATTGGGTGGCAGTAAACCTGATACTCATGCATGTTTAACATAAAAAAGATATACATAACTGACTGCTATATTAGATGTAAACCAGTCCTCAAAAATAGGTGTAAACTTGAAAAATTAGAGAGGAAAAGGAGGAAGAAAAGTAAGAGCAGCAGTACAAGAGAAGAAGATGGGAAAATAGGAAGAAGAAGATAGGTTCGAATAATCCTTCCCTCTCTTCTCTAATCCCTTTTACTAAAAATTAATGTTAAAATAATTACAAGTATGCCCTTAAGTGGGCGGTCAACTAGGCAGTAACATAAAGAGATTAAACAAAAAGAAATAACAGGCCCATTATCTAACAGGAAAATAGAAAAATTATTACAAGAGAAGATACTAGGACCCATTTGGCCCTGTCTCCTTACACTCCCTTCCAAGCTGAGCATTGATGTCAATCATGCCCAGCTTGCTTATATAGGGTGTCATTTTCCCTTCTGGAACTCCTTTGGTCAAGATATCAGCCAACTGTTCTTCTAATGTGATGAATGACAAACAAACTTCTCATGAGGAAACTCTTTCCCTTATAAAATGTGTATCAACCTCAATGTGCTTAGTTCTGTCATGTTGAACAGGATTATGTGCAATATTGATAGCTTCTTGGTTGTCACAGTAGAGCATCATTGGCTTCTCATAGTCAACCCCCAATTCTTCTAAAAGGGATCATAGCCACAGTAATTCTGACACACCATGTGCCATTGCCTTGTATTTTGCTTCTGCTGAAGATCTAGCTACTACAGACTGTTTCTTACTCCTCCACGACACAATGTTCCCAGCGACCAGAGCACAATAACCTTAGGTGGATCTCCTATCATCAATACATCCTGTCTAATCAGCATCAGTGAAAGCTTCCAGCTTCATATGTCCATGTTTGGCAAATAGAATACCTTTCCATGGAGTACCTTTCAAGTAATACAGAACCCTTTCTGCAGCAGCTAAATGAGTATCTCTGGGAGAATGCATAAATTGACTAATAACACTTACTACATAGGAAATATTTGGTTGAGTCATGCAAAGATATAACAACTTCCCAAGCAGTCTCTGAAACACCCCCTTATCAGATAAAATGTCACCATCTGTAGCAAAAAGCTTATGATTGGGATCAATAGGAGTGGAGATTGGTTTAGCTCCAAGTTTACTAGTCTCGGCATGGAGGTCAAGGACATATTTACGCTGAAAAATGAAGATACCATCCTTAGATTTAGCAACTTCAATGCCCAAAAAATACTGAAGATCTCCCAAATCCTTGATCTCAAATTCAGAGTTAAGGAATCTTTTGAGTTTACAGACCTCTTGAGTGTCATTACCCGTGACCACAATATCATCAACATAAACTACTATAAAAAAGGTCACCAGAGAGCCATTTCTCTTCAAGAACAGGGTATGATCAGATTGACTTTGTGTGTAACCAAAAGAGACAAGAGCAACCCTGAACTTCTCAAACCAAGCCCGAGGAGACTGTTTGAGACCATAAATAGATTTCTGTAGTTTACATACCTTGCCTTGCATTTTCTTCCCTTACACCCCTGGAGGCAAAGACATATAGACCTCTTAATGTAGGTCTCCATTTAAGAAGGCATTTTTAATATCAAACTGGTGTAGGGGCCAATCAAAAGTAGCGGCTAAAGATAACAAAACCCTGACTGAGGTTATCTTAGCTACAGGAGCAAATGTCTCAAGATAATCAATACCATACATCTGAGTGTAGCCTTTAGCAACCAGCCTAGCCTTAAACCTCTCAATAAATCCATCAGAGTGATATTTAAAGGTAAACACCCATTTACAACCCACTGGTTCCTTCCCTTCAGGCTAGTCAACGATATCCTAAGTATGGTTCTTATGCAAAGCATCTAGTTTAGCCATCATAGCATCCCTCCATTCAGGTTTAGATAAGGCTTCCGGTACGGACCTGAGTATCACATGGGAAGAAATAGAAGCAAGGAGAGAGTAGTAGGAAGGAGAGAGAAGGCTGTAAGACAGGTGTTTGGAGATACAATGGATTGTACACTTCCGCTTGCCCTTGCGGAGAGCAATAGGAAGGTCAAGGTCTGGGAAAGATGTAGATGGGTCAGAGGAAGGCTGGTCTGTTACCTCAGTAATGATGGGAGGAGCAAGGGGCTCTTCTGTAGGAGTGGAAACAACTTGCCCATGTCTGAATTTGTGCCTTTGGTACCACCTTTGGAGAACAGGATGAGGATGAATTACAGGAGAATGAGGTGGAGGAGGAATTAGAATATTGGAGGTAGGTCCAGTGGGAGAAGTGGACACCTCATGAGAGGACTCAAGAGGAATGGGAAGATGAACAGCTGGAGACATAACAAAGGGATCTTTAGATGTCTCCCCCTCAGGGGCATATCCCAGAAAAACACATTTGTGAGCTTTAGGTTCAAATTTGTACCTTTGATGGCTGTGAACATGCACATAACAAGTGCACCCAAAAACACAGAGAGGAAGAGAAAAAAGATCCTCATCCGGGAAAAGAAGGTTAAAGGGGGGTTTTGAAGTTAAGAACTTGGGAGGGCATACGATTGATCAAAAAGGTAGCGGTAAGAATAACATCTTCCCAAAATTTTATTGGAACATGGGATGCAAACAGGAGGGATCTGGCACTTTCAACCACTTGTTGGTTCTTCCTTTTCGCCACTCTGTTCTGTTGTGGAGTGTAGGAACAAGAACTTTGATGAATAACCCCAAAAGTTTCAAGATAGGCGGAGAGGGTTTTCTCAAAATACTCCTTAGCATTATTAGAACGAATTATTTTGATCCGAGTGTTAAACTGGGTGAGGATGAGTTCATGAATTTTTTGCACAATAGCTGGTACTTCATCCCTGGATTTCATGAGATAAATCAAAGTGTAACGAGAGTAGTCATCAATAAAAAGAATAAAGTACCTGTAACCCCTCATAGTTGGCAAATGATATGGCCCCCACACATCAGAGTGAACAATATGAAAAAGAGAAAGAGATCTTTTATTGTTTACTGAATAAGAATGTCTACAATGGTTTGTTAGTTCACACGACTCACAATGAAGACTCGATAAAGACACTCCCTTAAACATATTTAGAAACAAATGACTCAAAGCAGAAAAAGACAAAGGACCAAACCGAAAGTGACATAACGAGACTTTGTCAATAGACTTTGACAAGACCGACTGTAAGGCAACTCCATGAGGTGGTCCAAAAGCTCTATCCGGTGTGTCCAGCAAGTATATTTCATTCGCCTCATTGCCACTCCCAATCCTCGTCTGAGATTGCAGGTCCTAAAAAACACAATGTGTGAGAAAAAGGGTTATGCTACAATTCATGGATTTAGTTAAGCTGCTAACAGATAAAAGGTTTTTATTAAGTTTAGGGACATGAAGGACAGAGGATAAATAAAGGGTGTCAGAGGTCTTTATATCTCCTTTACCAGAAATGGGAGCAAGAGACCCATCAACAAGGGATATTTTCTCTTTACCAGAGAGAGAAGGTGGTATGAGTAGAAGAGATTAGACATGCTGGTCATATGGTCTGATGCATCAGAATCAATAATGCAAGGGATTTTATGATTACCTGAAACTGAAGCATGATTTGCAGAAGTACAAATACCTGAGTGAGCAAATGCTGATGATGATGATGTGTTGCCGGAAGAGTGAGATGAAGAAACAATAGCTTCTAAGTGATTTAGCAGCCTCCCATACTTTTCAAAATCCGTCTTCATTGCTACCATTTGCTCAATGGTTGGTTTTTCTTCACTCTCCTTATTTCCTCCTTTAGGTAATGTAGCAACATTAGCTGTCTTAGGCTTTCTTGCCTGCCTTCCCTTCTTAGAACTGTTGTTATTCTTAAAGCTGTCCGGAAGAAGCTCAGGTTGAAGCTTCCAGCAAGTGTCCTTTGTATGCCTCGATTTCTTGCAATATTTACATTTCCGCTCCTTTTTCTCAATAGGAACCTTTGGCTTTATTCCAACATGTGCAAAGTGTTTTGTAGGTGGACTCTGTAACTGAACCCGTTGCCTACTCTCCTCATTGCTTATCATAGCGTATTCTTGGGAAAGAGTAACCTTATCTTTGGCCAGTATTTTGCCTAATGATGTCAAACTCAGGGTTGAGTCCAGTAAGAAATTCAAACACCCTATTTCTCTCCACCAACTTCCTATACATTTAAGCATCATTCTTACTCTCCCATACAACTGTCTCCATAACATCAATTTCTTGCCATAGGGATTTCAGTATAGGATAGTGGATTGCTACACTATTCTCCCCTTGTCTTAGGTTCTTCACGTCACTTTTCAACTTGTAGACTCTGGCTACATTCAACTTCTGTGAATAGGTCTCAGTAACATTGTCCCATATTTCCTTAGCCGAAGACATCCAGAGATGATAATGCTGACTTATCTGAGGTTGCATAGAGTTGACCAACCATCCAATGACTGTATAGTTCTCTTGCATCCATTTCTCAAATTCAGGGTCTGTCTCTTCGGGTTTCACTTTACTACCTGTGAGATACCCGAGTTTTCCTCTACTACAGACATAAATTCTTATAGACTGTGCCCAAGCAAGATAATTTGTCCCATCTAGCTTGATTGTGGTCACACCAGTCAAAACGGAATCTACCGAGCCGAGGCCAGAAACCAGCACTTGCTTGAACTCACTTCCGTATGGCTCCATTAATCAAACGAAAATCAAAGAACCAGAAATTTGGTCTATATAAACTTACTTGAAGTCAAACTAGAACCCAGATGCTTGAAAACTAGGGTTTTACTCCGTCCAGCTGTTGGGGAGGAAGATAGAAGATGTAGTCGCTCCTACCTGAGCTTCCCAATCTCTTCCAGACCTGAACTGCCCTCCTTCAGGAGTCAAAAGACACCTCCCAAGCACAGAGCGCCACACCCAAAGCTTCACTTTTACCTGTACCTCAAAAGTCTCTAGTCGGCAAGGGTTTTGGGCAGCAACAGAACAACTCCACTTCTTGGCATAATCCAGCCAAATTTAAACTCTCCAAACCCTCTACCAACTAGGTTAGAGATCCTCTGAGCTATAGAGAGCCTATCTCTCCATACACTCTCTTAATTAAAGGGTGTATGGGAAAAGAGGATGAAGAAAAGAAGGAAGAAAGAAAGCTGCTCTGATACCAAGATGTAAACGAGTCCTTAAAAATAGGTGTACACTTGAAAAATTATAGAGAAAAAGGAGGAAGAAAGGTAAGAGCAGCAGTACAATAGAAGAAGATGGGAAAAGAGGATGAAGAAGAAGAAAGGTATGAATAATCCTTCCCTCTCCTCTCTAATCCCTTTTACTAAAAAGTAATGTTAAAATAATTACAAGTATGCCCTTAAGTGGGCGACCAGGTAGGCTGTAACATAAAGAGATTAAACAAAAAGAAATAACAGGTCCATTAGCTAATTGGAAAATAGAAAAAATATTACAATAGAAGATAGTAGGACCCATTCGGCCCAGTCTCTTTACAATATTGACATATTGTACAATCTGCTAAATAACTTATTTTTAGTTGTATTTTACTTGCCTTTTCTTGGATGGACTAATCATATAAAGAGGCTTTCATTTATGTGGACTGAATTTCATAGTACAAATGGGATCATTCATTCTTTTGGAATTTACATTGACAAAGTTTCATATGACAGGGTGATGACTGTCAGCTTTCACAAATATGGGGATATGTTCTTTCCTGGAACTGGCGATGTTAAGGTGATCCTTTTTTGCTTGTTTAACTTGATTATTAATTTTCTGCATTTTTCCTTTTATATGGTTTTAATAAGATATCACTATAGGAAAAAAATAGATTGCAAAGAGCCATACTTGAACTATTGAACAAATCCC
Organism: Nelumbo lutea; assembly: GCF_056320005.1. Lineage (NCBI taxonomy): Eukaryota > Viridiplantae > Streptophyta > Magnoliopsida > Proteales > Nelumbonaceae > Nelumbo > Nelumbo lutea. The sequence continues at coordinate 62,267,912 of NC_142685.1, forward strand.
ATTGTTGAGCTAATGGATATGTTGATTAGAGATTGTGTTGAGGAAGTATGTTGAATGGAAAAGGAGGTGGTGAAAAGGAGTTTTGAGATGATAATGTAACTTATGACAAAATGTTTAAGATAAATAAGAAAGTGATTTGAATAATGTGCTTGAAAAAGAAAAGAAGTGGGTAAGAAGTTGGAGTTCTTCTTTCAGGAAGTGAAGATTTTTGCAGAAAAGTTTTCTTAGAATTAGAAGAGAAGGAAAGAGAAAAATCTCAAACCCACAAATTCAGATGTCAATGAGTAGATTGGAAGTTTTCAATAGAAGTTGGGGACAAGAAGACATATGGGGGTGCTGAATCATGTAAGGATGGTGTTTTGGTGATTAAGTTGAAGCAAAGAGAGAGTTATAAAAAAAAGATAGCATATCTCCTAAGATTTATCAAAGAAAATGATATCTTATCACCTAAGATTTTTTTTTTGTATGTAAAGTATTGTATTGATATTGAAAGTCAATTACATCAGACCATATACAAAGAGAATCTGTACAATGGGAATATAAAACCTCAGAAGTTACCCGAATAAAGGTCCAAACATGCAAAAAAGAAATAAAGTGGACACCATGAAAAACCTCAGAAGTTACCCAAAGAAAGGTCCAACTTACAAAAAAGAATTAAGCTGGTCACCATGAAATATCCTTTTTACAGTGTACACCCAACCAAGAACACAATAAGCCTATAAGATTACCTTTAACCATTGTTTAGAAAACCGGACCAGATTGGCCGGTTGAACCACTTGAACCATGACCTGGACCCCTATCATGCCCAAAAATTGCAACTTGTGAAAAATCTGTCAAAACCTGCTGACCGGTGAACCACCCAATCTCTAATGAATGGAAGTTTGAAAGTGGTGTTGGCATGTAACCACTAATCCACTTGTTGTAATCATTTATGCCACTTTAATGTATATATTGCTTTTATACACGTATTTTAAAGAACATGTAAGTTGAGAGACTTGAACCCTGGTCATTTACCATACAAATTAAAGTCTTGGCCATCTATCTATCACATTCAGGTATGATAATGTTTGTAAAATATATTATTTATAATATTTATTGACCTGCAGTATATGTACTTACCCATGAACCTCTCTTTTCTGGTTTTATGCTCGGCCCGGTTCTCTGAACATTGCTTTTAACTTTATCTAAATCTGAAAATTTTTATCAAATATGCGATGGTTTTTTCCCATCCATATAGTCCACAAAATGGCAGCCAGTACAGTCTTCTATAACAATTTCCCCCTTTTATTTAGATCCTTGATTGTTCACCCTTTTGGAAGTTGAAGAACCGGTTCAGGTTGGCAAAAGTGAAGATCAAAGCAGGACCTTGTCATTGTCAGCTGCTAAGGAAAGCTGCAGTGAACAAAGATGTGATTTTGAGGATCAGGGGGCTCATTACATAAAGAACATAAGATGCTGGGCTACGTGAGTAGAGGCATCCCTCTACCTCTAGTCCTCTACTAGACAGCTGGTATGTAGTTGAGCGTCTTTCAAGGGCTGCAGACCATACCAATTACCAAGAAGGCTATTTTGAAGGTATGTGGGAGCTCTAGAGTCCAGATTAAGGCTCAGGGCAAATCATTATCCTCCCAAGGGGCTACTATAGAAAGACTAACTGAAAACTTGCCTGAACTCTCCCCAGACATATTCTTTCATCTTCAGATAGCGAGTTAGGCTTTGTGCTTTGAATGAGACTTAGCAGCTGAATTAGCAGAACTATTTCCCAGTCATCGATATTTCTTCCAAATGTGTGGCCCCAAACTACTTTTCCGTTCACCAGATGGTCCAGATCAAAGCAGCCTTCAACTACAGCTTCCTTTTTTTGAGCTATATAAAATGACAGGGAATCTTTCCTTCAAAGTGAGATCCCCACACCATTTATTGCCAGAATTTGTTGTGGTTACCTTTGCCGACTTTGTACAAGTATGCCCTTTAGGAAATCAGGGAGGACATTAAAGGTATTACTTCAAAGAGCACACCTCTTGGGGAGATGCTGGTTAGGGGAACAAATTCAAATTTGTACAAGTATTTCCAATCAAGGTTTGGAGCC